>NW_025776203.1:0-100748 GCF_021130785.1 Homalodisca vitripennis | reverse complement strand
CCTTTTCAGACTCAAAATACGTTTTATCACGCCAAAAAAAAAACATTAATAATTCAAAATAAATGGTCAGGACTGATAGCACGTCTGCATAAAGGTAAATGTACATATAGAAACGAGAGCAAGTAAAAGCGAGGGACAGTTGAATTATACTCAGTCGGCCCAGGATCAGTCGACCCACATCTGGTTGTGGGATAAACCATTTTGACGAGAAACAATTATGGACCCACATCTTACCTTTCTTCCTTTTCGGTTAGCAAAAATGCATAAGCGAGTATAGTAGACGTATAATATTCATAAAGTCAACTTTGTTTGAAATCATCGCAATCAGCATTAGTTTTGAACTTGCAATGTTCCATCTTAAAACATTTAAAAAGTTTGAGATACTGTTAAATTTACATTATAAATTTTTAATTGTAACTGTGGTATTATGTCGGTCTTATCCGTTTATAATTGAGATGCCAAAGTAGTAAAGAGCACATTGTTTATAGATCTTTAATGCATAAACATTCTTTATGTTGTATAAACAATTGATCTTTGGAGGTTATTAAAGTCTACACTCTTCTTAATACTATGATGACATAACAATAATTGACAATAACATCAAAGTTCATGAATTTTAGAAAACAGCTGTCAGCACTATGTCCTTATGTGGACGAAATAATACTTTTTCATGTAAGAAATAAAATACAAAAATATATAAAACACTTAGATCTAGGAAAGGCCTGGGGAAAAATAAGAATAATTAATAATTCATGATTTATAAGAGTGAAAATTTGTTTAATTTCGTCCAAACCAAATGTACTAACCAATCAAATTTCCATTATTTATTCTCTCTCTCTCTCTCTCTCTCTCTCTCTTCTCTCTTCTCTCTCTCTCTCTCTCTATCTCTCTCTCTCTCTCTCTCTCTCTCCTCTCTCTCTATCTCTCTCTCTCTCTCTCTCTCTCTCTCTCTCTCTCTCTCTCTCTCTCTCTCTCTCTCTCTCTCTCTCTCTCTCTCTCTCTCTCTCTCTCTCTCTCTCCTCTCTCCTCAGTTGTGGGCGAGTCGCCGAGGAGGAAGGCATCGCTGTGCGACAGTGTGTCAATTTTGAGGTTAGGTACGTGCCATAGTTGTCTTGTGCCCGCGTTTACTACCGGTGTAAGACTGTCTATGTACTATTCTGTTTCTTTTATTACTGAATTTATTCAACAATGAAGTGTTCTATATGTACTGTTGGAGTCACAGCCAATTGTAAGTATCTAAAGAGAGAGAGAGAGAGGAGAGAGAGAACTTTGTAATTTAATACTTTCTTTATTTACCCTGCCGGTTTGGACCAGGGGACACTCTTACACCGGGACAGGCTCAAATTTGTACAATTACATTGTTTTTTTTACAGAGTTGTGGCACACAATTTTATACTAACACCACATGAAACATTGAGTATTATTTAAATCATAATAATCATTACTTAACTTTATCTAAACTTTAAATTGAATTGTTAATTATAATATATTATTTGACTAAAATTATTTTACTTTTTAATTTTGGTCGATTTATAAAACACTAACTACAATTATTTTCTACGGAAAAAGTTTACACAATTTTTTATTAATCTATTTAATTTATTTACTAAAACTTAAATGCGCAAATGTTTCTACTTTTTATATTGCACACATGAAAACACATTTTTTACTGTTTTAAATATAATAAACTATTACTTAATCAAATTAACAACAACAAACATAAGTGGAGGTTACTCTAGACAATTTAATATAAATCTATATGATTTTAATCAGTTTATCCTACAATGCTTAAATTTTCAACTTAGACTACCCTTTAAAGCTAACAAATCGATTCTCAAATAAAAACGTGTATTACAATAAAATCATACATCACAAGATATGAATTAATTTTTCCTGCTTACGGATGACGTACATTAACACATTACTCATAGCTTTTTACTAACTTGTCCTTCAATAATTTTTTAAAAGTTTGTTCTGAAGGAACATTTTTTATATTATTGTATAAAACACTCATTAGTCTAATAGATTTTACATGAAAAGAATTTGTATAAATCACCGTTCTGTGAATAGGAAAGAGCAAAGTTGTGCTTCCAAAACGAGTGTTTCTTTGATGAACATTATACATATTAAAGTAAACGCTCAAACAGAATAATCCGGTTTTTCATATTTCAATATCTTAAACAACATTGTTAACACAGAATATTCTAATCTTTCTCTAATTTTTAACCATCTTAAATTCCAATAATAAATAGTTACATGATCATCAAGTTTTAGGTTATAAATATATCTTATACACGCATCTGTGCTACATGTAATTTATTCATTAGTGAGTTACATAAATCACAATATGCTGCTTGAGCCGTAATCAAAAAATGGGAACACCAATGTCTGAATCATTAGTTTCTTTACATGTACTGATGGATTAAAACTAAGTCTTTTAAACTGGTATAAACATTGATAAACTTTCTTAACTATACTATCCACCTGCTCGGCCCAAGATTAAAGTGTTTGACATATTAAGACCTAAATTTACAAAACTATTTTCATATTTCAGCACTGTTCCTTCAATCACGATCGGTAATACATTTTCATAATCTATATTTGCTAAGGTTCGGGAGGTTCCCAATATCATAGACTTACATTTTTAAAGCATTCAAATTTAACCCATGCCTTTTACACCAGCTAGAAATATTACATAAATCGGCGTTCATTGCATCAACAGCTTCATTTACCTTATTTATATTACAACTTATGTACAGCTGCATATCATCAGCATAACACATAAATTTGCTAAACATAATAATTTCATATATTCTATTTATATAAAGTGAGGAAAAGTAAGGCTGACAATGTTGATCCCTGGGGAACTCCTACAGGATTAATCTTCCAATTGGATAACATTCCACCACTAGTTTTTACTCGTTTGATTTCTATTCAATAGATATGATCTGAACCATTGAACTACATTGTCACTGATATTATAAGACTCCAAAAACTGCTAATAACAACTCATGATTTACACAGTCGTAAGCACGACTGAAATCTAGAAGTGTTTAAGACTACTATTTCTCTTTTATCCATTGACAACCTTATATCGTCCGTAATCCTAATCAGAGCCGTCTGAGTACTATACATTGGTCTATATCCAGATTGGTATTTACATAAAATATTACACTCATTAACATATATAGATAATTGTTGATACACCAACTTATCCATTATTTTACCCAAAACACACAATATTATTAATAGGTCTATAATCTTTAGTTTCTATAGGACTCTTAACTTTAGGTAACGGAAGAATTAATGCATTTTTCCATTGACTTGGATAGCTACTATATAACAAAGAAAAATTAAAAACGTGTAACAACCACATCTCGTATTTCATGAAAAATCAATCTAATAAACTTTATATGTATATCGTCATTACCCACAGCGTTAGATGATATATCCATAATTGCTTTGTAAACAGCTTCACGCTTGTTATTTGCGTGAAGTTAAAATTATTTGCTTCCAAACATCTCTTATTTTTATAATATTCTATCAAATCCCTGTCTATTTCATTATTTATGCCACAGAAATAATCATTGAGACAATCCAACTGAACAACCGGATCACCTAGCTGTTTCGATTGTTTACCAGCTCCCTGATCTCTAATGAGTTTCCACATATCTCGACTTGATCTCTCCTCACTTAAATAATTTTTAAAATATTTATTCCTCTCGTCCCTAATAAATCTCTTAACTCTATTTCTCATTACCCTATATTCTTCCCATATTTTCTCTATCTTTGGATCTAACGTAACATTTATACAAACTTATCTCTATTTACAATTAATTTTTTGATATCTTCATTGACCCACGGACATACATTTCTTTTATTACTTACATTTCTTAGCTGAATATATTTGTTATACAGACTTGACAATGTCTCTGACAGAACTTTTACCTTATCATCAATAGTATTACAGGTATACAAATTATCCCATAATAACCCAACACACTCCTGTTTAAGTTCATCAACCTGGACATTTTTAAAATCTCTTACTACACTTATATTTTTATTTACATACAATTTAGTTTTTAAATTTATCTCTGTATAAATGAAATCATGATAAGAAAGCCCAGATATAGAAAATCTGCCCATAATCGTTCACTCTACTCAAATCGTTTGTAAACATGATATCTAGCCAAGTTTCAGATTCTGGTCTGTGGTATGTTGGGTTTAATGGTAATATAGGACATATTCAAATTTTTAACAGTATCCAATAAATACGTTTTTTCGAAAAACACACGATCAGTACTTAAATCTATGTTAAAGTCTCCTATTACTAGGACATATTTATACACTGGAAGTAAATTGGCTAAAACATCGAAAAAATTCTGAAATATACCCTAGTTTAGGAGGGTCGATAGACTGCACCACAACAATAACTTCCAATTACAATGCGATAGTTTCTATGATTAAGAATTCAAGGTTTCATACAATACATTGCCTGTGAAGATGCTATCACCCTATAACTGAAACACTTCCTCAAATAGACGGCTAAACCCCCTCCCTCCTTCCCCTCCCTATCATGGCGTATCAATTCATAGTTATCCACAAGATATGGAGTAGAAGGTATAATAACCTTTAAAAATGTTTCAGATAACACAATAACATCAAAAAACATTTTCGTTAAACAGACTAAAGACAGTTTCTCTTCTGACCATCAAATTCTCTACATTGGGTATGACCTATCTTTAAGCAATTTTTAGACTTTATATATTTATCTTTTAATGAAAACAAATGGTCCCTGATTATTTACACTAACGCTCATTAAAATTTTATTTGTAATTGAGAATACATTAAAAATATAGATCCCTTTGTAAAATCCTAAATAAAAAACCCCAAGAAAAATAAACACATTAAAACAAACACATTTGAAACTGTTAATACCAACTGAAAGATCCTCAAATAGATCAGATAACCACTGCAAACAAACTATAGCAAATACACATTTTTATCATGTAACAAATCAATACATTGTAGCGTAATAATTTTCACAACTTACTTAACACTTCCATTGAGTCAATCACCACAAAGCGATCTCCAGGATTCTTGCGCATGAAGATCCTTCCATTTCTGACCCAAAGATACGTGTACTGTTTTCTCCCGCTTGACCTCTCGCGCTTTGTTGAGTAGCTTCCTGTTCGCCTGGGTGAGACTGTTGTTGACATAAATCGGATTTGACTGTCCCTCCATGAACCCGATGTCCCTGGTATTGAGATTTCTCTTATCTTTTCCTCTTCTGTATAAATTGTTCAAGGTCCAGCTTACGGACGAAACGGACCACGATGCCTCCCGGGCCTCCCATCTGCACCCGCTGCCGTCCTGTAGCGGGTAACAGTTATCTATCATATTTACTTTGAAATTCAAATCCGATTGCAGCTGCCACTCTGGATATCAGATCCAGAAGATCCTCTTTATCCTTGCTGGGAATCCCATTGATCTCGATCACATTTTACTTTGACGCCTGCTCCAGGAAATTGGTTTTGTTGGTGAGTTCCTGTACGGTTTTCTCAAATTTATGTTTTCTTGATACAGGTGAGATATGTCCTCCTTGATTCCTCTCACCTGTTTCCCCACTTCCTCAATTTTGTTACCGTTGTCAATTATCCATTCAGAGTATTTTTACATGTTATTTTTGAAGTCAATGTTTATTTCTTTCATTTCTCGGCGAAAATCTCTCATTTCATTCATTAAATCGAGTATATCAGTAGACTTTATCTTATCAGCGGCCGCCTCCCGCGTCGATACTGATAAGTTGAGTTCGCTTTCTCCCGCACAAACAGGACATAACCATGGCTGATTCTTTTCATAGTCTTGCTTAGAAATTGAAGTACATTTAAAATGGTAATTTTCACCGCACTCAGAACATACTGGCCTGCATGAATTTATGAGAAAAACCCCTTAGCACATTTTTTACAAACGATCTTTCTTCTGATCCCAGTTTTTGAAATATTACTGGAATCTGAGCCGACATCTGAATCACTGTGTTTTTGAGTTTGAAAAAATACAGCTTTTTCACTCACCGGAGTAACTGGGGTATTATCATCCCGAACTGCCTTCTTCGTATCACACTCAGAACACTTCCAATTAAACATTACTAGACACAATATATTGAAAGTCATCGTCAGTCAATGTACCAATACAGTCAAGATGATAGACTTTTTTGCATAAGAAACACTTTAGATACTTACAAAGAGAGAGAGAGAGAGAGAGAGGAGAGAGAGAGAGAACAATTGGACAACAATTTTTTTATTTCTCCTGCCCTGGTTTAGACCTCAGGTCCACTCTACCACCAGGACAGGCCCAAAACGTTTTCACACATTATTATACATACAGTTGTGGCTTAGTAAGTTATCACTACAACAGATGCAGTTACATTCTCTTTGCGCCAAAAACTAAGGAAATACAATTATTTACACTCTTAAAATGCTAAGTTGTATTAAAAAAACATACATTGTGTTGTGTTTTGTACTTACAATGCAAAAAAAAACAAGTATACAGAGATGCTTTGTTTACCATTCGTTTGATTTATGACACATAACAACACTAACTATAAACTATATTATAATACTATTTGTTGTCTACATAAAAGAAAATGCATTGCTCTTTAGTAAATAAAACTGCTTTCTCTTTCTAAACGATTATTAACTTATAAAAATATTGTACATACTATCTGCCATTACAGTTATGTGTTTACAATATCATATCTTTCTAGTAGTAATTTTTTCAACTGTTTCTTAAATTGTAATTGATTGCTTTCTTTGATTGAATTGTCTAACATGTTCATCAGCCTAATTGATTGTACGTGGAAAGATTTTTGTATAAATAAACAGTACGATGAATTGGGAACTGAATCATTACATTACTAAATCTGGTTATTCTTAGATGCACATCGTACATTCGTTGTGTATCTTCTCATACAGGTATGTAGGTTTTTTACTATCTAACACTTTGTACATCATTGACAATATGCTATATTTCCTTGCGCTCTCTCATTTTTAGCCAGCCCAGTTCCCTATCAATATCTAGTAACATGATCATCTAATCTAAGGTTTAAAAATATATCTAATGCAAGCGTTCTGAGCTCTTTGTAATTTATTTGTCATTTCTACATTTTATATCACAGTAAGCAGCAATTTTACATAATCTAAAAGGGGAAATTACCAAGGATGTTTACCAGCATCTTTCTGATATGAAACGGAGGTTTAAAAACAGAGATTTCTAAATTGATACAAACATTTATAAACCTTCTTATGTATATTAATAAACCTGGTCAGACCAAGTGAGGGAGGAGTTTCATTCTAAGGCCAAAGATTTGTTATTTTATTTACATATTCTACTACTACACCATTTATTATTATAGGTAGAACTGCATTATAATCTAGTTTGTTTAATATACGTGGTGTTCCAAAAATAATGGGTTTACATTTTGAAGTGTTTAGGCTTAATCCATGGTCTTTACACAATCGAAAATATTTGAGAGGTCTGCATTCAAAGAATTTATTGCATTGTTTATATTCTTAATATCACACTTAATGTACAGCTGTAGTAAATCGTTTCTGCATAGAGCATTGTGTCACAAAATACAATATTATCGGTAATTCCTATTTATATAAAGTGAGAACAATAATGCAGAGAGAGTCGAACCTTGAGGCACACCTACTGGGTTAATATCCCATTCAGATAAGGAACCGTTTGTTGTTTTTACACACTGATAATGATCACTCAAGTAAGAATGAAACCAGTGAATGACTCTTTGACTAAAATTATAGGATTCTAATATTGATAATAATAGTCCGTGATCGAACGCAATCAAAGGCTCGGCTAAAGTCTAATAACATTAAGATTGTCACTTGTCCCTTGTCCATAGCAGCCCTGACATCGTCTGTTATCCTTATCAGTGCTGTATGAGTGCTATAATTTAGTTCTATATCCAGACTGAAATTTACATTAATATATTATTATTCTCTATGGAATGTACAAATTTGTCTATATACAAGCTTATCTAGAATCTTACCTAGAACACACAGTATATTTATGGCTCTATAATGCTTACATTCTAATGGATTGGCTACTTTTGGTAAAGGCAAAATCATTTGCTTTTTTCCATTACTCAGGGTATATACAGTTCGATAAAGATTTATTAAAAATATGACATAAGACACATCTTTTATTTCATGAAAACTTAATTTAATAAATTTTAGCTGAATTCCATCATGCCCAACAGCATTTGATGAAATTGTAATTAATTCCCTGTGTATCATATCATTATTTACACTGTGAAATGAAAAAACATTATGTACATCCAAATTTAATCTTAATTGCTTATAATAATTTATTAATCCAACATTGATCTGATTATCTATACCACAAAAATACTTATTTAATTCATTAAGATTTATAACAGGATCAGACAAACACTTAGGTGCTTTTCCATGCACCCTGACTCTTTACTACCTTCCATAAATCCTTATTAGTTTTATTTAGGATCCATCAAAGGATCCAAAATGCCTATTTTCTGGCGTCTCTCAACATACGCTTAATTCTATTTCGTAATAGTCTATAATTATTCCAAACCATAGGTTTCTTTAGTTCTTAAATACCTTTTTATATACTAATATCTCTGTCTTTCATAAGATTTTTCAATTCATCATTTATCCACGGGCAAGAATTTCTTTCTTTTTTATATTTTTCTTTCAGGCACATATTTAATATACAGTTTGTCTAACATACTACATAATAATTCAACTTTTGTGTTAACAGATTCACTACGATAAACTTGATTCAAAATTCAGCTGTGAACATTCATACTTTAATTCGTTTACATTAATGTTTTTTTAAAATCTCTTTTAACTATAAACATCATTATTTTTTTACAGTTTAACTTTTAGATTTAGTTCAATAAATACCAAGTCATGATACGAGATTCCAGATACAGGTACCTGACCAAATGTTTTAACTCTATTGCAGTAATTAACAATTTAATAAATCTAACAAAGTGTCTGAATCAGGTAGGTGGTACGTTGAATCCAATGGTAAAACAGATAAATTTAAAATTGTTCAACACAATTTAACAATACAAATTTTTTCAGGAAATATTCTGTCTGTATTTAAATTTACATTAAAATCTCCTACAACTAACAAATTTATTATATACAGGTAATAAGTTTGCCAAACATTCAAAACATTCATTAATAAAGCCCAATTTCGGAGGTTTATATACAGCACATAAACAAAAGTTTTCCATCCCATGGATATTTCTAAAATAATATAATTCTGGCTTTTTACAATAGACAGGATTAGACATTTTTATTAATTTGTAACTTAACACATTTTTTAAGTAAATGGCCAGACCACCACCTTCCTTTTCTTCCCTGTCATGCCTTATCATATTGCAACCATTAATTTCATATGGTGGGAGATGGTATTTCTGGTTTTAAAAACGTTTCTGAGGCAACTATGATATCAAAAAGGCTGTCTTTTTAAATAAATTTAAAAAGGATTCTTTATGTACCCTCAAATCTTCAACATTTATTATGCGCTACTCTCAAAAACCTCCTAGACTGATCAAAACTATCTGTTAGATCAGGTATTCCATCAACTCTCAACTTACTGGTAATTATGTTATCGACCATGATAAGTAGAAAAAAATTAATCAAAACAAACCAAAAATCATTCCTTATGTGACAACAAAAAATATGCACTCTAACATATATCTTCAATAAAACTAAACTTAAAAATAACGCAACACAAAAATGATTCCTGCACTGTAAGTAAACGAATGTCATTCAAGCTTACCGAGGTCCTTCTCACTGTCGATGATGACAAAGCGCTCTCCTTCAGTTTTTCTCATGAAGATCCGGCCATTCTTAACCCACAAGAAGGTGAACTGTTTTTCTTTCTTGATGACGCGCGCCGCATTCAGAAGTTTCCTCTTAGCTGGTGTTAGCTTTCATTCACGTACACTGGTGTTACCTCGCCGTCCATGAAACCCAAGTCCCGTGAGTTCAAGTTCCTCTTCTGTCTTCTTTTAGCAAGAAACTCCAACATGTCCATCTTCCGTGTGAACTTCACAACTATACCTCCAGATCTTCCAGCTTCGCCAGTCGCAATTTTATATCGGTAGCAGTTGTCAATCATTGTCAGATCAAAATTGAAATTAATCACCGTTGACATTTTTTCAACCACACTGATCAAATTTTCGCCTTTTTTTGCAGGTACTCCGTGTATTTCTACAACCTTGTCTCTCAGAGTTTGTTCCAAATTGTTTACTCGATCGGTTAATTCTATTATATTCTTTTTCAAGTTAGTGTTTTCCTGAAGTAACAATTCCATATCTTTCACAACGGCATTTACTTTTTTACTCGTATTTACCTCTTCGATCTTTTTTACCGTTTTCCACGATCCACTCCGAATAAGTCTCCAATTGCCGACGAAAATCACAGTTTGCCTCTTTTATCTCTTGCCTAAAAGCCCGCAACTCATTCATAATGTCAACAATAGAGGTGGCTTGCGATACGAAGACTGTGTCCTTGCTCTTATCAGTAGTATCGATAGCGAGGCTCAGCCCGGCGCGGCCGCCACGCACACACACGCGACAGGTCCAAGTCCGCTTCAACTTGACGTAATCGTCCTTTGACAAGACAGGTTCTGTGCACTTCAAATGAAACATGTTTTCGCATTTAACACACTGAATTTTAAATGCATTGTGAGCGAAACCTTTCTTGCATTTTCCACACAGCTTCTTCTTTGGTCCAGTGCTAGATTCAGAATCGTTTTCTGATTCACTGAACTTAGGCGTGGATTTAACTACGGTGGGTGTTAGCGGTGTTTCATTGCTTCTTAAACTCTTGTTCGCCTCACATGTAGCACATTTCCAATTAGTGGCAGTGGATTTAATGTACTCGAAATCAACTTTGGTAACATTACATAAACACTTAACGTGAAAGTCACCTGAACACTGGAAACACTTTAAACAGTCTTCAGTTGAGGTAATTTCATCATTACACTTGAAACAAAACATTTTAGTAGATGTATGGGATATTAATAACAGGTGTAAAACACAAATAAATTAGCGTAAAAATCGCGAGAGGTCAAGCGGGAGAAAACAGTACACGTATCTTTGGGTCAGAACTGGAAGGATCTTCATGCGCAAGAATCCTGGAGATCGCTTTGTGGTGATTGACTCAATGGAAGTGTTAAGTAAGTTGTGAAAATTATTACGCTACAATTTATTGATTTGTTACATGATAAAAATGTGTATTTGCTATAGTTTGTTTGCAGTGTTATCTGATCTATTTGAGGATCTTTCAGTTGGTATTAACAGTTTCAAATGTGTTTGTTTTAATGTGTTTACTTTTTTGGGGGTTTTTTATTAGGATTTTACAAAGGGATCTATATTTTAATGTATTCTCAATTACTAATAAATTTTAATGAGCGTTAGTGTAAATAATCAGGGACCATTTGATTCATTAAAAGATAAATTTATAAAGTCTAAAAATTGCTTAAAGATAGGTCATACCAATGTAGAGAATTTGTTGGTCAGAAGAGAAACTGTCTTTAGTCTGTTTAACGAAAATGTTTTTGATGTTATTGTGTTATCTGAAACATTTTTAAAGGTTATTATACCTTCTACTCCATATCTTGTGGATAACTATGAATTGATACGCCATGATAGGGAGGGGAAGGAGGGAGGGGGTTTAGCCGTCTATTTGAGGAAGTGTTTCAGTTATAGGGTGATAGCATCTTCACAGGCAATGTATTGTATGAAACCTGAATTCTTAGTCATAGAACTATCGCATTGTAATTGGAAGTTATTGTTGTGTGCAGTATATCGACCTCCTAAACTAGGGTATATTTCAGAATTTTTCGATGTTTTAGCCAATTTACTTCCAGTGTATAAATATGTCCTAGTAATAGGAGACTTTAACATAGATTTAAGTACTGATCGTGTGTGTTTTTCGAAAAAACGTATTTATTGGATACTGTTAAAAATTTGAATATGTCTATATTACCATTAAACCCAACATACCACAGACCAGAATCTGAAACTTGGCTAGATATCATGTTTACAAACGATTTGAGTAGAGTGAACGATTATGGGCAGATTTCTATATCTGGGCTTTCTTATCATGATTTCATTTATACAGAGATAAATTTAAAAACTAAATTGTATGTAAATAAAAATATAAGTGTAGTAAGAGATTTTAAAAATGTCCAGGTTGATGAACTTAAAACAGGAGTGTGTTGGGTTATTATGGGATAATTTGTATACCTGTAATACTATTGATGATAAGGTAAAAGTTCTGTCAGAGACATTGTCAGGTCTTTATAGCAAATATATTCATCTAAGAAATGTAAGTAATAAAAGAAATGTATGTCCGTGGGTCAATGAATATATCAAAAAATTAATTGTAAATAGAGATAAGTTGTATAAATGTTACGTTAGATCCAAAGATAGAGAAATATGAGATGAATATAAGGTAATGAGAAATAGAGTTAAGAGATTTAGTAGGGACGAGAGGGATAAATATTTTAAAAATTATTTAAGTGAGGAGAGATCAAGTCGAGATATGTGGAAACTCATTAGAGATCAGGGAGCTGGTAAACAATCGAAACAGCTAGGTGATCCGGTTGTTCAGTTGGATTGTCTCAATGATTATTTCTGTGGCATAAATAATGAAATAGACAGGGATTTGATAGAATATTATAAAAATAAGAGATGTTTGGAAGCAAATAATTTTAACTTCACGCAAATAACAAGCGTGAAGCTGTTTACAAAGCAATTATGGATATATCATCTAACGCTGTGGGTAATGACGATATACATATAAAGTTTATTAGATTGATTTTTCATGAAATACGAGATGTGTTGTTACACGTTTTTAATTTTTCTTTGTTATATAGTAGCTATCCAAGTCAATGGAAAAATGCATTAATTCTTCCGTTACCTAAAGTTAAGAGTCCTATAGAAACTAAAGATTATAGACCTATTAATATATTGTGTGTTTTGGGTAAAATAATGGATAAGTTGGTGTATCAACAATTATCTATATATGTTAATGAGTGTAATATTTTATGTAAATACCAATCTGGATATAGACCAATGTATAGTACTCAGACGGCTCTGATTAGGATTACGGACGATATAAGGTTGTCAATGGATAAAAGAGAAATAGTAGTCTTAACACTTCTAGATTTCAGTCGTGCTTACGACTGTGTAAATCATGAGTTGTTATTAGCAGTTTTGGAGTCTTATAATATCAGTGACAATGTAGTTCAATGGTTCAGATCATATCTATTGAATAGAAATCAACGAGTAAAAACTAGTGGTGGAATGTTATCCAATTGGAAGATTAATCCTGTAGGAGTTCCCCAGGGATCAACATTGTCAGCCTTACTTTTCTCACTTTATATAAATAGAATATATGAAATTATTATGTTTAGCAAATTTATGTGTTATGCTGATGATATGCAGCTGTACATAAGTTGTAATATAAATAAGGTAAATGAAGCTGTTGATGCAATGAACGCCGATTTATGTAATATTTCTAGCTGGTGTAAAAGGCATGGGTTAAAATTTGAATGCTTTAAAATGTAAGTCTATGATATTGGGAACCTCCCGAACCTTAGCAAATATAGATTATGAAAATGTATTACCGATCGTGATTGAAGGAACAGTGCTGAAATATGAAAATAGTTTTGTAAATTTAGGTCTTAATATGTCAAACACTTTATCTTGGGCCGAGCAGGTGGATAGTATAGTTAAGAAAGTTTATCAATGTTTATACCAGTTTTAAAAGACTTAGTTTTAATCCATCAGTACATGTAAAGAAACTAATGATTCAGACATTGGTGTTCCCATTTTTTGATTACGCTCAAGCAGCATATTGTGATTTTATGTAACTCACTAATGAATAAATTACATGTAGCACAGATGCGTGTATAAGATATATTTATAACCTAAAACTTGATGATCATGTAACTATTTATTATTGGAATTTAAGATGGTTAAAAATTAGAGAAAGATTAGAATATTCTGTGTTAACAATGTTGTTTAAGATATTGAAATATGAAAAACCGGATTATCTGTTTGAGCGTTACTTTAATATGTATAATGTTCATCAAAGAAACACTCGTTTTGGAAGAACAACTTTGCTCTTTCCTATTCACAGAACGGTGATTTATACAAATTCTTTTCATGTAAAATCTATTAGACTAATGAGTGTTTTATACAATAATATAAAAAATGTTCCTTCAGAACAAACTTTTAAAAAATTATTGAAGGACAAGTTAGTAAAAAGCTATGAGTAATGTGTTAATGTACGTCATCCGTAAGCATGAAAAATTAATTCTTATCTTGTGATGTATGATTTTATTGTAATACACGTTTTATTTGAGAATCGATTTGTTAGCTTTAAAGGGTAGTCTAAAGTTGAAAATTTAAGCATTGTAGGATAAACTGATTAAAATCATATAGATTTATATTAATTTTCTAGAGTAACTCCACTTATGTTTGTTGTTGTTAATTTGATTAAGTAATAGTTTATTATATTTAAAACAGTAAAAAATGTGTTTTTATGTGTGCAATATAAAAAGTAGAAACATTTGCGCATTTAAGTTTGAGTAAATAAATTAAATAGATTAATATAAATTGTGTAAACTTTTTCCGTAAAAGATAATTGTAGCTAGTGTTTTCTAAATCGACCAAATTATAAAGTAAAATAATTTTAGTCAAATATTATATTATAATTAACAATTCAATTTAAAGTTTAGATAAAGTTAAGTAAGATTAGTATGATTTAAATAATACTCAATGTTTCATGTGTGTTAGTATAAAATTGTGTGCCACAACTCTGTAAAAAAACAATGTAATTGTACAAATTTGAGCCTGTCCCGGTGTAAGAGTGGACCTCTGGTCCAAACCGGGGCAGGGTAAATAAAGAAAGTATCAAAGTATCTCTCTCTCTCTCTCTCTCTCTCTCTCTCTCCTCTCTCTCTCTCTCTCTCTCTCTCTCTGTCTCCCTCTCTCTCTCTCTCTCTTGCAGCGAAGTTGAGTGGACGTGTTTCGTAACCTAACCTAACTGTTAGTGTTTTGACATTCGGTTACTTTCCTCCAACACTTGTTTAGTTGTTTAGAGTTTGAATTTATTTATAAGGTGTTGTTCACTGTCGCCATGAATTGTGTTGAGTGTCGTGAGGAGGTTGGACCTGAGGAAAAAACATTTGGTATGTTTTTATTGTTGTGTTGTATATCACCTAGTGTGCCTACCGAATATTAAGGACGCAGACTATGAGTACATTATCAGTACTGCGGTCAACTGGAAATGTCCTAGTTGCGATAAGAGCAAAGGTAGTCGCGGTGACAGTACACCATTAACACCTGTGGGTCAAAAATCTGACTATTTTTCGCAGGGTTTAGGATCAGATGGAGATTCGGAATCCAGTACGAACAAAAAAGTGTGCAATAAATGCAAGAAAGGTTTCTCTAATATTGCCCACAGAGCACTGTGTGTGCGTTGTAATCATGCTTATCATTTCAAGTGTACAGTCCCGGTTATTAGCAAGGATGATTATTTTAAGGTTAAAAGCTCATGGACTTGTCATTTGTGCGGGGATAGCAGGAAACAACAGGCAACGAGGAAGTTGCAGCAGTATGTCCTCCGTCCTTTGGAAAGATGGATGTTGCGTCCTTATCTACTGTTGCGTCCTTATCTACTGATAAGACTATTGTATCTGTCCCCACTGATAAGACTAATGCGGTTATTGGGTTCTCACTTTCTAATACCACTATTGACGTAAAAATATCACCTTGTGTGATATTATGAATGAAATGGTTTCGTTTCGGAAGGAAGTGAAAGAAACCAATCAACAATTTGAGTGTGTCATGCAGAAGTATTCCGAATGGCTTGAGGAAAGTTACAAAGAAAATTGAGGATGACGCAAATAGGCTGATTTCGGTGGTGAATAATATTGAAGTCCTGTCTCAGGAGAATATTAATTTAAAGAAGACATTTGATGATCTGGCTGTTAAATTAAAATTAAATGTTTTGGAACAAAAAGAAAAAAGAAAAAACGAAGTTGAAATTCAGGGAATACCGTTTCAAGAGGGTGAAAATGTTGTAGCACTACTGGAATGTATGTCTGATGTAATAGGCTTCAAGTTTGGAGAGGAGATGATTGATAATTGTTTCCGCTATAAATCTTCTCGTTTGAATCCTGGTACGCCAAGTGGTATTTTGGTTCGGTTTGTTCGCAAACTGGACAAAATGCGTTTCATGGATTGTCGCAGGAAGAAGAAACATCTGAACTCACGTGACCTCGGTTTCCACGGTGGAGAGGGACATGTTATCTACGTCAACGACACTCTAACACCAGAGCGCCGCCAAATTCCTGAGAGCTGCACGTGACGTAAAGAAGTCTAAGCAGTACGAGTATTTGTGGATGAAGAACGGGCAGATTTTTCTAAGAAAAACGTGAAGGGGACCGCTAAGTAATCGTTGAGAGCCTCAATGACTTGGAGAGAAGTTAGCATGTATGACTGCACATGAAGTTCCAGGGAAAATTATACTTTGTGTTATTTGTAGTATTTAAAACCTGTATTTATTAATGTCTTAGGCTTTATATTTGTTACTAATTTTTGTGTTTGTATTGCAGTGTAGTGTGTATTTATTATTGTATTTTGTATATGTTTATTGTGTATTTATTATTGTATTCGTTATATTTATTTTAAAGAGTTTATTTGTGGCTTCTGTAGATCTTTGTTTGTAGGGCATTTTTCGAATGCTCATAGTCTGTCAGTATGTATGATAATTTAATTTAATGAGGGAAAAGTAATCCCAGTGAGAGGTAGGCTCAAAAAATGTATTAAGGCTGCACACGTCAATGTTGAGAATTTAATTGTTCACTATGAATCTTTTATGTGCTTAGTGGAGAACTACTGCTTTGATTGTTATAGCTGTTTTCCGAGACCTTTTTGAAGCCTGCGGCATCGTCTCTGCCTTACAAATTGAATGGTTTTAATTTTGTTAGAAACGATTAGAGAATGGAAGGAGGGAGGGGGAGTAGCTTTGTATATAAATCAAGTATTTACCTATAAAATAATTGCATCTTCGGAAACCACCCTACTGCAAAAAACCAGAATATTTAATTGCTGAGGTATCACATGGCTGGAAATTATTGTTATGTGTTGTTTACAGGCCACCAAAAGCAAGCCATATAACTGAATTGTTTGATGTATTAGCTAATTGTGTTCCTCAATATCAAAACATTCTAGTCTTAGGTGATTTTAATATAGATCTTAGTTGTAGTAGGTGTTATTATGGAAAAAATCTCAGTTGTTGAGCTTAGCTAACAATTATTGAGTTTTTCAATTTTGCCATTGCAGCCCACTTATCATTTACCAAACTCTGATACATGGGCTTGATCATATTATTTGTTAACGACATGAGCAAGGTTAAGAGTTTTGGTCAGACTCCTACAGCTGGAGTATCTTACCACGATATGATTTATGTAGAAGTAGATTTAAATGTTAAGATAGTTGAATAAAAGTATATGTTTAGTTAGAGATTTTAAGAACATAAGATTGGAGGAGCTCAAAAACTGAGTGCACAAATATTAATTGGAATCAATTGTATCAGCTGGTGTCTATTGATGACAAAGTTTAAAGTACTTAGTGATAGTCTAGCAGTTCTATTTGATAAGTATGTTCCGGAAAAGGAAAATATGTTAAAAAGAAACCTGCATGTCCTTGGTTTAAATTGTCATATTAGAGCTATGATGAAGGATAGAGATGCACTCTATAAACAATATATTAGAACAAGAAATGTTTGATATTTGGGGAGAGATATAGGAAACTTAGAAATAGTGTTAAGAGGCAGCTAAGAGATGAAAGCAACCAATATTTTAAATCCCTCATTTCACCGGACAAGTCTAATAAACAGATGTGGTCTGTTGTGAAAAGCCAAGGTTGCTGGTAAAACATACTGATAAGGGCATTGAACCAAAGGTCAACCTGAACGAGTTGAACGATTATTTTTGTGGTGTTGACAATGACATAGATATTAACTTGGTTGGCTATTATGCAAGTCAAATGAATCCCAATCGTGAATATTTTGTGTTCAGGGAGATTTCAGAAGAGCAAGTTGGTCATTGCTCTGAATACAATTTCGTCAAATGCTGTTGGACCAGATGGAATTCATGTTAGATTTTTTTAAGATGATTTACGACTGTATAAAGCATGTATTGTGTCATATATTTAACTACTCAATCTGTAACAATGTGTACCCTAATGAGTGGAAGAAAGCTAACATTTTGCCCCTGCCAAAAGTATTAAGTCCATTAGAATGTAAGCACTTTAGACCAATAAATATATTGTGTGTATTGGGGAAGGTACTTGATAAGCTTGTATACTGGCAAATAAATGAATTTGTTGACAAAAATAATATTATGCTTAAAATATCAGTCTGGTTACAGAAAACACTACAGCACACAAACTGCATTAATTAAAGTGACTGATGATATTAGGAGGGCTATTGATTAATAGACAACTTACTGTGCTCATGCTGTTAGATTTCAGCAGAGCATTCGACTGTGTTAGCCACTCATTGCTTATATCCATTTTGAAGTCCTATAATTTTGGTGATAAATGTGTAAAATGGATTACATCTTATTTGTATTAACCGACTGCAAAGGGTAAAAAACACATGAGGGATCTACATCTAATTGGAGAGGTGAATACAGTCGGTGTACCCCAGGGCTCAACATTGTCCGCTTTGTTGTTTAGTCTGTACATAAATAGAATAAGTGAAAATTTAATGTTTTGTAGTACGATGCTGTATGCAGATGATATGCAAATATATATCCATTGTGATAGAAATAAGCTCAATCATACAATTACTAACTTTGCTAAATGTTGATTTAATCACAATATATTCGTGGTGGAAGAGTCATGGCTTGAACCTCAACACTGCTAAATGTAAACCAATTACAATTGGAACTAAAAGAATGCTTGATAATGTTGGGGAACAAGAAGTGGCTCCAGTCAAAATTAATGGTCAATCTATAAAGCTTGAAAGAGATATTGTTAACCTAGGATTACGGTTTAATAGTAATTTATGTTGGAATAATCAGGTTGAATACGTGACCAAAAAGATTTATCGATGTTTATACCAATTTAGACGTCTTCGATTTCAACCTTGTTTGGAAGTAAAAAAAACAACTTGTCTCGTCATTGATATTTCCTATTATTGATTATGGCATTGCAGCATATTGTGATATCAATGGGGAAACTAAATAATAAATTGCAAAAAGCCCAAAATTCTTGTATACGTTACATTTTTTAATTTAAAATATGACGAGCATGTAAACACCATACTACAAGCAGTTAAAATGGTTAAAAATGAAGGAAAGACGGGAATTTGGTTGTATTGAATTTAGTTTTTAAAATTTTAAAATACAATAAACCAGACTATTTGTATGAGCTTTACCATGTAATGCTTAGTGTTCATGTTAGAAATACGAGGTATGGTGAAGAACTGTTTTCAGTTTCCAATCCACAGAAACTGTAGTATACAATAGATCTCATTTCTTGTCACATCAATAAGACTGATAAATGGCCTGGAACATGATATAAAAAAGGCTGAAAAAGAGAGGATTTTTGCGAGAAAGTTGAGAAATTCATTTGTTACTTAGGTATGAGTAGACTTTAAGATAATAAGTTCCTTATTTGCATGTAGTTGAAGTAATCTTGGATGTAAGAAATACAGGAGTTAAGTTAAAAAGAAAAAAAAGAAAAGAAAAAGTGTATTGACAAAGTTTGACTTAGTGAGTTAGAATAATGCATGTAGTAGTATAATATAATAATGCATGTGCATGTAGTTGGTAGAAGGAATGAATATGTAATGCTGTAAACCAATAGCAACTTAAATTGCAGAGTAGAATGTTCTGTACTTATATATTCAGCCTGTCCAGGTGGAAAAGTGGACCTTCGGTCTAAACCTGGGCAGGATAAATAAACAAATTGTCATTCTCTCTCTCTCTCTCTCTCTCTCTCTCTCTCTCTCCTTCTCTCTCTCTCTCTCTCTCTCTCTCTTCTCTCTCTCTCTCTCTCTCTCTCTCTCTCTCTCTCTCTCTCTCTCTCTCTCTCTCTCTCTCTCTCTCTCTCTCTCTCTCTCTCTCTCTCTCTCTCTTCTCTCTCTCTCTCTCTCTCTCTCTCTCTCTCTCTCTCTCTCTCTCTCTCTCTCTCTCTCTCTCTCTCTCTCTCTCCTCTCTCTCTCTCTTCTCTCTCTCTCTCTCTCTCTCTCTCTTCTCTCTCTCTCTCTCTCTCTCTCTTCTCTCTCTCTCTCTCTCTCTCTCTCTCTCTCTCTCTCTCTCTCTCTCTCTCTCTCTCTCTCTCTCTCTCTCTCTCTCATCTCTCGTCTCTCTCTCTCTCTCTCTCTCTCTCTCTATCTCTGTCTCTCTCTCTCTCTCTCTCTCTTCTCTCTCTCTCTCTCTCTCTCTCTCTCTCTCTCTCTCCCTCTCTCTCTCGTTCTCTCTCTCTCTCTCTCATTAATTAATCTAATTAATTTTTTGTTTGAAATACAAAAACAACTGAATTTTCATAATGGTGTTTTGGAGCTTGCAAATTTTAACTAACACGAAGTAAATTTTATTTTTACCTAACCAGCAATGCGTAATTTATTAAGTATTCAAGTTTTAAAATACGTTGAAGTATTCTAGTTGGTGTGATTTTTGTTCCTAGTGTTTATTACTATCTACTATACATTTTGAAATCTAAAGTTTGAACTATCTCATTTCAACATCAGCTGGTAAACTGTGCATGAAACTGATTTTCTAATATTGGTGAAAGTGTTATGGTAAGATTATTTGAAAGCTACCTAGGCCTAATGTACCTTAGGTAGTTTATACACAATTAAGGGTTAAACATTGCAGAATCCAAAATTACACTGCACTAGTGATAAGCTCAGCTGTTACTTTTATCCTGAAGATTCTAACTAATACGGAGATTTCTTAAAAGCTCTTAACTGGATTTTGGTTTTAAAATCCAACAGGAAATAAAAAATATATCAGATTACGCATTTATGAGATTGTGATTATAATTTTTTGATACTGATTTTTGCTGCCTATTATAATACATCAATGTTACCAATGTTACTACTTTTCTACATAGTGTAGATAAAACGAATCAATGTATAATTTTCATGCATGGATAATAGTTTTTACTGTTATCGTAGGGCACTAATTTTCATAAGTAAAGTTATTATTATTCAAGATCATTTAAAAAAAAAATGCTAGGATTTGAGGTCATAAATTCCCTTTTTAGTTTGGACTAAATATCTTTCTAATTAAATTTTCAAAAAAGGGACAAAATATCTTACATTTCCTGATCAAAATAAACAAGTTTATATCCCGGATGATAAATGTTACTCTGTAAACCAGACAGTTTATTAATACATTACCATGGCCCAAAGCCACTAAAGAAGGATATTGTATAATATATAGAATGTACGAACACAATAATGCAGGATACGAGAGCAGTGATTAAATAAAGATCTGTATTCGAAGCGTGGTGAATGATTCCAAGAACCGCTAACCTCTTATTAGGTATCAGTTCTTAATCAAGGCACAGTTCTAGAGCTGATATTGTTTGGGTCTGTTAAACCTATGAGAATCTTTAAATGGGTTTAGAGAACCATAGTTGGGAAGTGTGATTTTTATTAACTTTAGAAAACTAACAATTTTATTATTAGAACTCCACCACTATAATGTACTCATTAAATGAAATATTATGGTTAGAATCAAAAAATTTCAATTTTACACACATACATGGTTTTGTATAAAAGAATTTTGACACGACTCTTTACCTTGTTAGCCCAGCAGATAAACTTTGCAGAGCTTCTTTGCAGACGTGTATACCTCCGCAGTATTTTGGCATGAATATGATTTGGCAGACCACACAGTCGTGCTTGCAACAAAACAACCTGTACTAGAGTAGAGCACACTAGAGCAAATACGTGAGACAGTGCAGACTACCTGGGGGGGGGGGGTGGGGGGGGGGCCGTAATATTTACGTACATAACGATTGCGTAAAAGTGTCCTAATGCCGTAATATCACGCATCGTTAAGTTTTTCCTCTTTTATTGTGTTGGTCTGCCGCAATACGCAGTGAACTTCATAACGTCACAAGTTCAACTTTTAAAAATTAGTTCTAATTTTTATTACTACAAATAATAAAATAAGAGATACTAAGTTTTCAGATTCCCATTCATATGTTTCTGTTCAAAGTAAACACTCATTTCGTTTGCAATATAACGTTTATTAATCAGTCCGGACAATAGTATTTCATCGGCAGTGTAAAACCAAATATAAAATTATATTATATTGTGGACAATGAAGTTGATCACGTGATTTGAATTCCCTCCTGTCGTTTAGTGTCTTTCGTTGACAACGAATTCAGCTCGTATCGATATTCAATAGCCGATGTTTTAACAATTTTGACTAAAGTGGGGGAGAGGTGAAGTATGACGCAATATATTCAATTTATTAAAGATAGCTTATTACACAGTTTCGTTCCATAACAAAGATCATAATTTTTTATAAAAAATACTATTAATTTTACGATTTGAAGATATCTGAAAAATAAATCTCTTAACTTACACTACTGTACCAGACATAACAAATAAAAGAAATAATACAAAATTGTCTCAATCGAGATGTTTTAATTATTTTGTACTTATTTTAAATTTGAGATGTTTGCTTTTCCTATCATGTCTTCGTTCTTTTACGGTGTATTTATGTTCACCGTTATGTTATGGTTCACTGAATTCATATTAATTCTCCCTAACCATACAGCATTGCTATACGGTTAAGTACTTATTTTCACTGGATTCATATTAATTTCCCAAACGATATCGAATTTGTATACTGTTGAGTACGTATATCATCTCGGGGATTCATATTAATTTCCAAAACTATACAGAATTTTTATACTTTTGAGTACGTATAGCATCACTGGATTCATATTAATTTACCAAAATGATACAGAATGTTTATACAGTTGAGTACGTATATTATCTCTGGATTCATATTAATTTCCAAAACTATACGGAATTTTTATACTTTTGAGTACGTATATCATCACTGGATACATATTAATTTCCCAAACTATACAGAATGTTTTTATACGGTTGAGTACGCATATCATCTCTGTATTCACACTAATTATCCTAAAGATACAGCATTTCCATGCTGGTAAGTACATATGTTATCGCTCACTGACTTCATATTAATTTTCTCAACTACCACAAGTCTTGTATCCCAACCATGCTAGGTGAGATGGGAACTTATACAGAGACGGCACCAATCCATCTACTGTACAACTTTTGATAATTACTTCATTTATTCGTGTAAAGACTATATAGACAAAGAACAACATAGAATTAAAACATTCTAATTATTGTATGACTATTTTGTAAAAAAACTGTATGGCGGGGGGCTTTTACTTTGGTTCTGGAATAAACAATTAATTTAGAATTTTCAATCCCGCTATCACCAGAAAAATCTTATACTTATATTTTTGGGAATATTTATAACATTTCTTAATTCTCTTAGTACCCTTGTAGAATAGAATTTCCTAAAGAATTGAAACTCAATATCACCTCCATCGAAATTTCGCAGTTTTCAAAGTATTTTAATTCCATTAAATCTAAAATAACAAACATCTTCCTAATTTATGTTATTTATATAATAATTCTTTTAGAATAAGCATACTTTAACTCAATATTACTGAATGAGGAAGCGTTGTTTAATAGGTATTTACACAAAAGATATATATATATATATATTTGTATATATATATATTATGGAATATATATATATATATATATATATATATATTCATACTATATTTAAAACGTTCGAAATTTCTTGGATTAAACTAGAATTCTATTTAATTATTAATTTAACTTTAATTATTCAACTTAAGCCATTTTCTCTGTTAAATTATCGTTGCAAACAACGCTTTTATGCGTACATCTACCAAAGAATGTTTAACTTAAGCTACACTAATCATTTCCTGGAAAATATTATTTATACTTTTTCAAAGAAGAACCTCTCTACTTACAGTACTTACAGCAACTCCTGGAAACCTTAATTCTGTCACAAAAGTGCGAAGATATTTTCTTCACGTAAAAAGGACAGATTACAAGACAGGGGTATTTTAGGAAATAAATAGTACATTTATAATTTTTTTTACTTTGTGCATGAATAACAGAACTGTCTGTGTGAGAACGCAATACTAAAGATATAAAATATTCAGTAGTGGAAGTATTCTAAAATATCAAAAGCTTGTGTTGTCATGTTCCTTAGAAATTCTACTTACAAATACATTTATGTATATGTAAATATCATAAGTATTTATAATTTAAATAGTCTTTGATTATATATACTTGTATAAATTAAGTACAATTAAGCCGACTGGGAAATCAATAACAAACCGACCACAATCCCTGAAAACGGGAGTTCTAAAAATTACATTTTGTGTCAAAGGCTTACTTACATATTAGCATCAAGTAAAGTAATACCTTAAGCTACTAAAATTTTGCCAAACTCCAAAATATTAAGGTTCTAACGTATGCTTCCGAAACCAAACATTTTGATAATATGGTTATAGCCAGTTTTCTCGTATTTGTTCACTTCGGTGAGAGACTTTTAATTCTAAACTAAATGGTGTATATAAAAGTCTGTTAAATATGAATTTAGGGGTTTTACTGAGCATGTAGCTCGGAACGCAACATTATTTCCCGGACATGGAACTACACTCCCTATAGCTCTGCTAATGTTGGACGAATCCATAAAATGATATGTGGCTCTCAATTAAACACATAAATATACGGTTAACTCTCGGTCAATACATTTTTCTAAGTGACTCATAAAATTTATACCTCGAGTGTTTCAAAGTTTACGGACAAATTTGTATTGTAACAATCAAAACAGAAATGAATAGACACGCATTAGAGCCCGTTGAATTGACTGACTTCGCTTCGCTCACCTAATAGTAACGTTATACTTTCTATAACAAACAGCTTGTTACAATCTAAAATCTTATATTGATTTCCATTGTATGTTAATTAAAATTTTATGATGTTTCTGAGATCATAAAATTAAATAAATTGTGTAGCCCTGTAACAAAATCGTTCTTGTACAACCTTCATTTTAATTTTATTTCTGCAAAGAGAATTAATAATCTAGTAGTCGAGACACATTTTGAATTGTACTAGCACAAAACCTGGTTTTATTGAAATTGATAGATTAATTTCTTTTGCATTGAAAATTGATCGTCATGCGCGTTAGTTTTTTGTGGGGTGGATTTTCTAAAGGGTTAAAAATTGTAAACGATTATTTTTCCCCAATCATACTTTTCTTAGCTTGACACGCTTGAATAAATTTTAAATCACCTAAACACAAACAGATCCTTTAGGTGCCGACTTTCCAGTCTCTTTATCCTTGTGTGATGGTTGGTTTAATGTGTACTGAGCTGGAAAAAATATAATCTATGGGAAAGTTAACGTTTCATATTTTTAATCCTTACAAAGAAGGAAATCAATTTTGACAAACACTATCACTAGAACGGAAGTCTATAGATTTTTTCTTTTGAAACAAATCCTTTTTTAATGTCAATAAAACCCATGTTGTGTGCTTATAAAATGCAAACTGGTTTCTATTACCTCTTTAGTTTCATTGTGAAAAGTAGCAGAAACAATCAGATGATAGTTTCAAAATTAATATAAATATATATATATATATATATATATATATATATATATATGGAAAACTCAGTACTAGCACTCTCCTCTATAGTGTAACTAAGAGAAAGATGAGGGGCAGAACCACAAACCACAAGTCATAAATTATTTTAAAAACACGTGTAAAATCAATCCTACTTGCTTAAAATACTACGTATTTAAATGTCTTTCTCATTCAACTTAGGCTATTTAATTTATATATAGACATACATACATATATATATATATATATATATATATATGATATATATATATATATATAGATTTATTCTCCCCATTGTGGTGTGCTATTCATCAGATCTATTCTCTATGGCAAAACAGTTATCATTCGCTGAAAATAGTTAGCTTACAAACATTTCTTCAATATTTACTGTTTTAAAACACACGTTTGTTGATTTTTCTATTAAAGGAAGAAAATACATGAAGAAACAGTGGTAGACAAACGTTCCTCGCGGACAACGCTGCACTGCAGTTGAAACGCACTCATCTGTAAATTTCTTTTTGTCCCGCCCACAAGTACGTACCTAGTACTAGTAGCTTCATCCTTTCTCTAAAAGTGACAATGATGCTACATTTTCCTTCTCATGGGGAAAATAACGAATAGTATTATTTCTCTCTCCCACGACGTAAACTTTCTGGACACACTTTTTCTTTAATATAAATATGAATTCCTTACTTATTAACTTTTTAAATAATGGAACATATGTCGCAATATGTCAACAATAAAAGAATAATCGCTAATCACGGCTTTTGAGCATAAAGCACACATTTTCTTACAGCAAGACATTTTCGTATTGTATTTAATACCTTCGTGCATAAATTAGTATTGTAAAAAATAATTTATTAAATCCAGGCTCAACATCATTCAAGATTGTTTTAAAATTTGATACACACTTAAGATTTCAGTAACCTGAAGAATCTTTATTTTATAAATTGTAACAGGATTTCATATTGTGATAATTCGTTTTAATACACCAATACAGAAGTTTTCACAGAACATGGAGGACCACAAATCCTTGACTGCTTTCAACTTTGTTTAATTTGTAATAATAATTTGGGGAATTTTTGGGAGTTAAAAAGTTTTATAAACTTAGTTTTATAAGCATTTTGCAGAATACAGTTGTAAATAAGATAACGATCAGAACTTCCACTCTACCATAACACAAAAGGTAGGATTTGAGCAATCTACACGACACTTGCCTTATTTAATTCAACATGGAGTATTTTAGGCATCATATTATGTCACTTCAGCAAGCTTCTATGATACCAGTGGCAAGACCATTTTAACAATGTATCCTAACACAAACAATGGTTTTAAAGAAAAATAATACAAAAAATAATATAAAATTATCTTGTGAATTTTGATAACAATAGATCCCTAATCTCGTCTCTCCTAGAAGCCGTTTTGTAGTATGATAAAAGTTTTTTAGAAAGATACGGAAATTCACTTTTCCTCACATAATCAAAAGAACAACACTAAAATATTAAATCAATTAGATTTAAATTTTCAAGTATATATTAAATGAGGAGGGGGGTAATTTATGGTACAGGTGAAAATATTTACTTTTCCACCAGAACGATAATTAAATAGCATTTTCTTGGCTGAGCATTATCGAAGTCTATCATTCGAGAGGCTGGAAATAAACTATATCTGCCTGACTGTTTGTTGCATTGTAGTATTTTCCCTAGCTCACCGAAACTTCTATTATTTGAAAACTGCTTTCAAACCTAACTTAACGCTCAAACATAATAATGTATAATACGGTATGAGATATATCGATAAAGATTTCATCTCTAACCTTGTAATTTGTCATAAAACTAGACAAAAATAAGTTTTATGAGACGCATGCCCACCATGGAATTGTGCTGAGCGTCAGTGAAACCTATCACTCAGTTGGCTAACAAAATTTTCCCCTTGACTGTCAGGAGATGTAAACATTGATTATCTGTATGGTTATTGGTATGTCAATTGGTCCGCAAAATATCTCGCCAATCAGTCTAGAGTTTTGACATTTTGCAGGAAACCTCAGCGAAGTCTGTTACGCGACAGGTGGTGTGCCGCACTCGTACCTTGTAAATAGTTTTAGAGGGAAAGTGAAAATAATTCAATATGAAAAAATTTAATTAATTGATTCACAAGAATTTATTAACTTGTGAATAATATATTTAGCAGAAAATAATATATTATCAACTAATATGCAAATATAAAAAGTGTCCATTTAAATGCCAACTCACACAACAGTAATAAATGATAGAGAGTGAATATGCAAACATAACCCAGAGGTATGTTGAAATGTCCAATATCAAAATAGCAGAATTAATCATCGTTATAAAGCCTTCAATAATAGAGTGATAGCCTCATTCATCATTAATTGATTTGTTTCCCGATAGCTGAAATATATGAAAGTAACATGAATAATGAATTAGCCAAGATATTTTATACTGAAATATAAATTGGTAAAATATG
Organism: Homalodisca vitripennis; assembly: GCF_021130785.1. Classification (NCBI taxonomy): domain Eukaryota; kingdom Metazoa; phylum Arthropoda; class Insecta; order Hemiptera; family Cicadellidae; genus Homalodisca; species Homalodisca vitripennis. The sequence goes on along the minus strand of NW_025776203.1, from coordinate 72,428 downwards.
TTTGAACGTGACTATAGACCAAAAGACAGAACAGAGGTTCTATTTCATTAGATACTTTTTTTAATATTTAAAATTTATTTTTTACCGGTTGTTTAAACATACGTGATTTTTAATAGGTACGTAACTTAAACTTCACGAGAGCCTATTAACTTAGGTTTTAACATATCTGGCACATTTCCACACTATTTAGACATGGCGTCCACTCCACCGAATCTGGGAGCTAAGAGACTTCACGTGATAGAAACTGCAAGAAAAAGAAGTCTGAAACTGAAACTGAAAAACATCTAGGAGTTTCTAAAAACGAAGATAACTTCTGCAGGATGAATACTTCACTATATATGTAAAAAACTTAAAAAATCGGATCTAGAATAAAATTAATTGGCTACACTAAAAAACTAATTAAAATAATTGATGCATTATTTTTAATTCAGAAAAATGTATTTCACTCACTTATATGCAGCCTGTTCATGGTAATTACTGTACTAACATCACTTAGTCATCATATTTATCCTAGATTAAAAGTACATCTAATATAGCATGGAACTGTATTATTTCATTGTTCAGCTTCAGAAAGACGCTCCCAGGCTTGTGAAGCTGTTGTAACACAATGTCAGAATGTTTACAATAAGCTGACAGCTGCAGATGGCTTACGGTTGTTGGCCAATTCTATTTGTTTACACAACGGAAACAGATTTGGAAATCCATGTGTATGCCTAAACCTTTGTTTACATTACTTATACAATATACTAGTTTTATTTTACAATATACCAAATTAAAACTGTAATACTTATAATCTCGCAACTAATAATTAAATTTACATGAATTATTATAACATACTAATCCCACTTCAAATCTATTTTCAATTCAGCTTATATGTTCTACTAAGAAACGCTGTCTAGTCAGGATCAAAGATCGTGGTTCAAACTGTTTTTGGTACCAACGTATACGAATTGAGAGTTCCAATACTGTATTGGGTCTATGGTTCCATGAAAACCATTTGATCAATAAGTAAACGTCTCTTAGAATATTGTGTATGCTCGCGATATACAGAAAGTTACCACAACCATTCTTTTCAGATCTTCCAGCAGTTCGTGCTCATTACGTTGGTCCCTTTATTTCTGTCGGAATGTAATTCTACCAGAGAGACTTTTCTACATTGAAACCGATCAAACTATGGAAACCACAATTAAGTAAAGCCTACTTATTCTTGTTTTTTTGTATATGCACCAAGGCATTTCATCTAGATGTTGTGTCCGACTGAATAATTTTTATGAGATATTCAGTGATTTATCTCTCGAAGTGGTCTTTGTAAAGATGTCTACAGTGACCAAGGAAACAGTTTTGTCAGTATTAAGAATGAAGTACAAGCACTACTTCGCAAGTCTAGTACAGTAGAGAAAACTAAACACAATCCTTCTACCGAAGATATCAGTTGGTATAGATTTAATCCACCGTTTGCCTCGAATTTCGGAAGACTTTTGGAATCTTCTATCGAGACATTTAAACACCATCTCTACCAAGTGATTGGGGAAAAGATATCAATTTTGAAGAAAACACTTCTCTGTTAACCTTCATTAAAGCAGTCTGAAACTTACGACTATTTGTAGCCATATCTATATGTACTTACAACCAGAAATCTTCTCTCAGGAAAACTCTTGTTAACTTACCTTCTTCAGTGTAACTCGCCTGTCTGTTATCCCTTCATCTCGCTGGCAAACGATTCCAGGAAATGAAGCAAAATTTCTGGAATCTTCGGATTCAAGTAGGATTCCGGAATGATCGACAACTATTTGAGCAAGAATTTCTTGTGATCATCGAAGATTTGAAACTACCTCCACAGACTTAGAATTTGGGCCGAGTTGAAACAACTTTACCTAGACAAGACAAAATTGCACGAGCGGCTAAAATTAAAACTGCAAGAGGAGTGATAACTCGTCCAATTTCCAAATTGTGCAAACTCCCTATCATTGACTAACTTAATTTTTGTAACCCGCAAGTTTTATTTTTTGAATCGTACCTAATGTTAAAAAATTAGATTTATATAGGTGGTAATGTATAATTTGCCTTAATTTGGAAATATTAAAACACTTGGCAGTGGTCTAAGATAACTCTTTTTTTTAATCTCATTTAAGCCTCAGCGTCAGCTATGTCGTCTTCGAAGTGCACTGGTTTTTAAAGTAAGAAGTACATGATTGGACCTCTCCGGGATTTTTGAATGCGTGATCGCTCGGTTATAGAGCCGAAATTATAACCATTAGTTTACAGAGGAGAACGATATAACTCTATCTTTCCCCACCTGGTGTAAACACCCAAGACCAAACAATTCATATCTTGCAACCCATTATTGTGTTTCTATAGTTATTATTTCGTAGATATTATCTGTTTAGTTAAAAACTCATGTTATTTAACTCCCCGGTTGCTAGTTTTACCTTAATTTCAAGTTTAAAACATTTTATTTTTATTATATCTTTTCACAACAGAATAAATTAAAGTTAACTAGCTTTGTTAAAAATACGTAATTCAACACATAATAATTAACAAGCCTATTTGAAAGTAACCATTAACTTATTTCAATAGGAAATAAAGCAAAACATAAATTTATAAGTCAATATGGAAACAAATTTTATTTTTTTAAGGTATATTATTTTAAAGGTTTTTGAGAATATTTTTATACTTCATATAAATATGTCATGTTAAATAACTTAAGTTTTTAATTTATCTGTTATTTTCTTTCCGCAAATACTACTTAACTTCACATGTAAACGGTATAAAAATAATCATAATTCATTTTTCACAGAGCCGAAGTTTTTAAAGAAAGGCGGCTAGATAAACATTACAGTCATAAAATCTCCACCAACAGACATCTACTGGCGAGTGTATAGTTTGACACAGACAGCTGATTAGGTAGTGATAACGCGTGTACATTGTGGCCATGACAGTGCGATTGCTGGAGAACACAAAGCTGTTACGACATTTTGACATGTTACCCAGCTCTGTCTCTGTACAAACGGATAAACACGATACTATGCACAATACTGTTAATGCCGATTACAGTTACTCACACGTGTTAACGAAATAAGAATTTCCAATAATGTAGGCAATTTTCCTCACAATAGGAATGAGTAATCAGTACACCTAAAGTGCATAATCTTAAAAAATATAAATTAATAATTTAATATAAACATGAAAAAGAATAAGTTAGCTCAATTATTTATTTGTGACTCAAAACCCAATAGACTGTTTTCCTTAGCCATTATGTATTGGTATATTTAATTTAAGTGTGTTTACTTCATCATTTAGATTTAGTCAGCATTTTGTTACAGGGTTGAGATAGCAACCACTATAAGTTTCTTAAGATTGTAGGACTGAAGGTCCACGCCTAGTTTTAACTAGGGTGGTGGACGTCAATTTTCTGCAGGTTAGGACGGTTAGTCCACGCCGACACCCGTGGAACTACCGATCCTACTTTTCGAAATTGACCTGGCCATGCATTAGTTGTTCTACCTGCACTTACTCTTCATTCTGATGAGTGATGCTTCCACTACATTCTAACAATCTACTGCTAAGGCAATAAATATTAACAACAGTTTACTCAAACCAAAATTCAAGCTATTACATTTGTAGTACATTAATAATTGGAGTTACACTTAAACAAATTTCACACAGCACTATATTTCTACATGAGTAATTTAGTATCTTCCTAATGAATCATAAACATATACAGTAAGCACACTTACACGTAGTACACATTTTTAATTGAAATGGATAGTAAAATTATTGGAAAGTTCATTCAAAGAGTTGTCCAGGATGGACAGGAGGTAATATTTTTAGTTACCGGCGACTTCGAACGCAAAACATTGTTGAATACATTTTGAAACTATATTAGTTTCAATCATCTTTAAAATAAACCGTTAACAGTTAAACCTTTTGAAATTTGAAATATCGTAGTTAATAAAAAACACAAATTCTGTAAGGTGTATAAAAGGTATATGATTAAAATTCATTTTAAAACTATTGTTTCCCCGCGGTTTCATAGTCTTTCGTACTAGCACTTATGGTTCGAGTGAATTATATATCCGACTCCTAAGATCAAGGACATATGTCTAAAAGTGTGTGCTTACGGCCATTGTAAGTTATTCCAGGATTAATATACTTTGTGCCTTAGTGGGTGTTGCCTTGTTTCCACGATCAATAAAATATGTGTACTTACAAAGGTCTGAGTAGCCTATTTCTGTCAAAAGACGCGTTTTATAAGTCATTAAATTTATAGTAAAAGGTGTTGGTAAATGTTCTTTGATATCTGCACTAAAATACTCACCAAACACTGCACACCTAATATTTGCTAAAACGTAAGTAGATTTGTACTAAAAATCTTTGCTCAATAGTGGTTGCAGAAAAGGTTAAAGTAAGAAGTATTGTTACTATAAAGCTTATTCCATGCGTTTCAAGACCAAATTAAAACAGATTGAACGTAGTGGTTAAATTAATTACAAATATGATTGTGCTGTCATAAAACAGAGTTTACACTACACAGTCGACTAAAGTTAACAGGATCTTTCAATCTATACTGTTTAGTAAAAGTCTTGTTCTATTTGTCTTACTTTTTCGTTCACTTTTGCACTCTAATCTTTGTTATGTTAGTCGGGGCGAAAACGAATTAAATAAAGCAAACACCATTATAATAGTTATAGCCATTCTTAAGTTAATGGTGTAACTAACCCACCTTTTTGTTTTATGTATATAGATTTTGTTTAATTCTTTCTGTGGCTCTCTTCTCTAGTCTACTGAACATGTAGCAGATATAGAGTATAGATCTGGAACACTCGTTTCAGTGCATTGTGAGTACGATGACTCCTTGTCAACCCTCGTCAAAAGAAACCCGTAGGTCGGACAGTGGGTCTCAGGCCGGGTCCGTGGATCCACTGTCCACCCCTTCAGAAGTAGGTAACAAATGGTCCTGACAGTTTTACGACGTGGACCTACAGTCCGTTTACTGTTCCAAAATCTGCCCGCTATTTCATTTCAATAAGACAGTGGATATGTTACAGTTAGCCTATATGTGAGAGGCTTTACAGTCTATTGAACATATTAACGAAAAGATAAGGCTTTGTCCAGTTAGGAATGCCAATTCTATGAAATTTGCGTTCTTGGAATAGTGATCTAACAACCATCATACAATAAACAAACTATAAGGCTAAACGTGGCGGGAGTAGTTTCAAACTAAGGCAGCGCCGCGCCTGATTGATCTCATTTCTTGTAAATTTAGACAACCAACGTGGCTGATTGTGTATGTACATTTTGCACCTACGGTTTAAATTGTAATTAGAGTGAGTTTGCGGCTATTTCAACCAACATGCCAAGTGCTGATGGTCAGTTACAACAGGCCGACGGCGAAACCAAGCCTTCTGAACCGAGCGGTGCGGCTGGCCTGGGTTGACCATCCAGGGTTTTGCGTTGCAAGTTCTATTTTAAATGGATGCTCTGAGCGCTGTGGGGACTACCTGAGAACGGTCACATTTTTGAGAGCCCGGACTTAACTGACCCGCAAGGAGCCACAAATATCAGGAAGTCCTTCTAGAGAGAAAGACACACTAAGGTAAATATTTTTGTATTAAGTACAAGTCTGCAATTTCAAATATCACAGCAGGACAAATTATGAAGTTTAATTGGATTACTTCTACCGAATTTACACTCAACACTCGGTAAATTGTTTTGACAAATCATTGTTTGCATGAATGTAAAGACCAAATGAGTATATGGCCATTTCAATAACCTTCCAAGAACAGGCCGGACAAAACTACGACTTTCATTTTATTTAATATGTTCACCGGACCGAAAAGCCTCTCACCCATAACAAAACACATCCGCTGCTCTAGTGAAAAAATATAATTTGAAATCACCATTTTGGACATCCCATTGTTTCATTATTATCAGTTTCGGCAAACTGCGGTTTTTTTTTATGTAGACCCGGTAATTTGGTCAAGTCAGCCTACCTCCCTCTTTCTCGGAAACTGATTATAACAGGCTTTTGAATAAAATTTGACCGTGAACTAATTACTCCCTATAACTGATGTATATCCTTAAATTTTTCACCGATATTGGTTTTATTAAATACTTGATTCCTGAGTGTTATTGTCGTTTTTGTCTCGTGCTTAAACTAAATAAGTACATTTTAAGATATATTTATCTGATGAAACCAGTAATCATCCAAGGTTTAATACCTGTCATTTTTTATGGAAATTGTGATATCTTCGTTGTAATAATGTAATAATATGTTGAACCTGCTTCACTTAAGTTTCACAGCTTTATTCGCCATCTCTATTGTTCAGTACTGAAAAGCAATCTCAATCAGACATAAGGTGGCCTGCGGCCTCAACGTCAAGTTAATTATTCTTATGTTAAAAAAAGTCTGACCTGGATTTTGTTCAATCTTGGTTGCAACGAGTAAAAGTTAAAATAATGATCTGTCACTTCCTATTGAATTACTGTGGATTTGATTGAATTTTTGTTTTTATGTTCCTAAATATATAATTTATACTATTAGAAAACGCTGAAACTCTAGTAGATACATTGATACAACTTAAAAAACCTGCTCGTTACATAAAATCAAGGTATCTTCGAGAGAGCTTATCCACGTGATCTGTAAAAATACAAAAAATTAAATATCTCCAACCAGCTAGTACGACTCCGACCCAAACTCGTGCCTATCGTCGAGATGGACTCATGTACAGTGCCAGTAATGATAGCTGCTCACCGCCAAACTTTATGTTCACTTTAATACACGTTTCACCTTGCAAAATCCACTTCTTCCGAACACGCAAAAACATTAATTTAAAAACACAATCACACCGTTGTTCTGGTTCTTACTACAAGTGTTACCAATCACATCATATCCATCCATACTCACATTGGGAATACTCTAATCCAGCTAAGTATCTGTTAAAATGATAATGTCAAATTAAAACGATTGTGGTTCAATCTTAACTCGTTTTCGTTTATATTATATTTATGAATATTTAAACTAAGAATTATTGAAAACTTTCTCAATTCTACAGTCTGACAAAATCTTAAAGGTGTCCACGTATTTACGTATGTGTTTACATGCATTTACTATTAGCTATCTCATGCAAAACGTCATGTACTGAACTGTAAAACGTAACATAATTACTAAAAATTCTTTCATTCTAATATTTTAATGCATAGAAAATAACCAAGCCCTTAAAAAGTGAAAGTGATTTTTGTGTATTCCAAATACAAAACTGACATTGTATTGCATTTTGTCAATTTGTATTGTCTTTGCTGTATTGATTAGTTCGGTCATAAAAGTACCATATTTAAAATTCCGACTGTCAGCGCAAATATTATACACCCCTGTAATATCTTAATTATATGTTTAGCTTATAGTGTGGATTATGAAAACTTATACTGTCAGAATACTGGAATATATAATATGTTAAATTTTTAATGATAAAGTTTTGTGTATTATAAAACATTAATGTTCTTAGAAAAACACACATAAGTAGATTAACAATCATAAAACATATCAAGAATATATTAAAGATTTTATATTTAAATCATCATAATTAACATCTATAATAGTACTTTTAGGAATAAAATGTTATAACTTCTCAAAAAAAATAACAAAAATTGGCTAAAGGAAATTTTGCATGTCGTGCATATTAAATGTCCACACAATATCATCCTACTAATAAATTAAACAAGATACAACAAATAAAAATCTAAGGAGCTAAAGGTATAATATTTATTGTCTGGGGGCTGGCAAAGCCTTATCACTCGACGGGCTGGAAACATTTCATTTCTGCCTTTCTGAATGAGACAGTCAGATGTCTGTCTGTCTGTCTGTCTGTACGATGGCTTAAGAACGAACACGTCTATACACTTCAGGCTTAAAGAGTTTGCATAAAGCTTTATTTCTATATAGGCAACATTGAGTGATAATGGTGCATGTCAGTTAAGTATTTGACGTACAGAATTATATTTAATTAAAAATATGTATCACAATTTATATTTATATATTTCGATTATATTGCGCAAGTTTTCTTTTTAAGGAAGTACATTTTGTTTCAACACACGATCAAGAGACTAATGTCACGTGTCCAATGCCAGGATGGCACAAAAATGTGGTGTTAGAAAATAATCAGTGATGCGTCCTTGAGCCATTATTACTCTGATTCTAAAGAAGCAAAAGGATGAATTACCAGAGTTTGCAATAAAATTCTTCATCAGTCTCTTTAATTCCATAATCCGAAATCAAAACCCACATTTCAACACAAAATATAGTAGTTTAACTTAATTTTCGTATTATTTTGATCTGGTATATAGAATGAAAATGTAATTGAAAGTATAGGACCTTCTATTTAGTAGTAAGTTGCTAATGTTCAATCTTTAATAAAACCAGTTAAACGCAATTTATATTGTGGTCGAGTAATACAACTTCAACATTATCCGGATTTAGGAAGGTTTAGGTTTAGGTTTAGATGCAAATTGAAACAATTAGGGTAGGCACTAATTCCATTCAGAAATAATTTGAATAAAGATAACGGTTAAAGTAGTAAAGAAAGGTTTTCAGTAAAGTAATCCAATTAAATCATGAGAGGGCCTTCCGCGTTTTAATGACAGCGGGTTTAAATTTATGCCTGCCTACAGAAGTAACCTTAAACTTTGTTGCTTAGTCAATTCGAATGTTTGATTCATTCATACCATGCTTCCATTGAACCTGTTTGTTACTTTACAAACGTGTGTATCTATCTGTATCAAATGAGAAATAATTTGATTAGTTAGATTTAGGCGAATTAAGTGTTATCTTTTAAATCAAAACAGAGGAATTAAAATAATATATCGGATTAAAAGGATATTTATCGCAATTGCGAATGTTGAGTTTAGTTCCTCTCTACGTGGAGCATCTGAAATCTGATGCTGTTGCAAGACTTGACTCCTGAAATCTGGAGTCATGTTCGTCTGAAGGGATCCAAAGATAGTCATGTGAGACAAAGAGAATACCTCTTCACCTAGACTGCACAATGTTTTGTAGTCTGGGTGTCTCTGAGGTCAGAAGGATATGGGGAGTTCGTTTTGAGCTCCTTCGTTCTTTGACACCGGGGTCATGTTATACAGTATGAGATACATGTCTCATTTTTTTTTCTGCTCCATTTATAGTTTTGTGTTGGTAGTACTGTTGGAACCCAATGATTTCAGGTCTGGTTTAGAGAAAGCAATGATGCACACTTAAGATCACTGACCTGTGAAATCCTTGGAACTTTTGGGACCCTCACCGAAGGGAGATATTGAATCCAAAGTCCTGGGAAACTGCCTGGACCATTACTATCCTGTCATAACGCGTACTGTATTGTTTGTTTAGTGGGAATATAATTGTTTGTTTGAAGAAATAACTGAGTTTACAGTGGAGCGTTTAATTGTCGAACCTTACCTGTGTCCAATTTGTACACTGCGTTCTGTGTTCCGTTCGATTGAACATGTAGAGCAATGTATGGTTACGTATTATCTATACATTTATTTACTTGAGAAATAACCAATCTAATATTAAATTGTTTTCTCAAATATTTATTAACACATAACTTATTCTTGAAATTTATCTTCGTTTAAAAGTAAGTGATTTGTATTCTTACATGTAGCATTAAAACATTCGCAAACTTGTACTAACAAATGATCAAGTACACCATTAATAAATTGATGTACAAGTTTTTTAAATCAAAAAGAAGGAATTATTGTGAAAATGTTCTGTAATCATATTACTTTTTAATATTCTAGTAAAATGATCTAATAATGAAAGTAAAATGATATACAATTGTAATATGTCGCGTAACAGAGCCCCCCAGTTGGGCGAATCTATTATTTTTAGTAATAATGTAGTATAAAGCCAAATTCAAATTCTTTATACTTAAAGACATGTTACTCTTTAAACATGATTTACATGATTTTTATGGTTAGAGCTGTTCCAGAAAATAATTATTTTATGAACAAGTTTCTAACTAATATTTTGATAAAATATTAATATTTTTCTACAGTTAAAACTATCTGGCGTGGATAATTGCATTATCTTTAATAATTTCAGTAGCTTGATACAGCATTTCTAGTTTCCTGAAAACACTTGGTTTGACCATTTAAAAAGATCATTAAGATAAATTACTTCTTTCTCAGTATTAATTTCATTATATTTATATTTAAGTAATAATGATTATTTATTATGTTATTAACATACGTTTATTATATTTTAACTCAAATTATATGATAATAAAAATAAACATACAGTTTCTTTTTATCCAAATATTATAAAACTGCCACAAAACGAAATGAATTTTTGAATATTGAGATAATGATATGTAATTTTACAAACATTACTTAGTTGTAAATATATTACATGCTATAAAATAATGAAGTACTCGTAATTTTTTAAATGTATTATACCGTAATATTATACGTGTATTTTAAAAATAATATCCATCAAAATTGACTTAGTTATTCCCTATCCACCTATTTTGATTTAACTCTCTTATAATATAGGTAAAAACGTCCAACTTAAATTTCGTGAACAAATAACAATTTAGTATTTTGTGCAAACAGTTTATAAAGGTGATATACTATGATGACAATGGTGTTAGTTTTTAGCGTTTCTCCAATTGGTTTTTCAGTCTTATTAGAGGCGCGACGCTTTCAGTGGAGATTACATCTTAATTAAATTTATGTTTCATTCCATTTTACTAGTTTCAAACAAACAAACTGAGGAGGTGTGACCCTTCTGGCACAATTTAGTGTCTGGTAGGTTGACAAGAAATGACAACTATATGATTCAAGTTTTGTTTGTGTACATCGGCTGTTTAATATAATGTTGTATCTTGTGTTGAATATGATTGATGGCTTATAGGTTTATTAAATACCGTATTTTATAAAATATTTGGCCTATTCTATGATTTGAAATGCACAATAAATCTTGTTACACAATATGGAATTTGCCAAAAAATATTAGGAAAATAAATTATTCTTTTTAATTCCATTGTGAACTAGTCCCATATATTTACTATTATGACCACTTAAATAAAGTTAAAATTCCTTAGACTGAGAGTAAATTCCTTAAGATGTACAATTTCAGGGTCAAACCTAAATTAAGCTAATCCATAAAAAGTAGCTTATAACTTAAATATTAAATTTTCAAACAGATAGTTCATTATGTAAAATATCAAGGTAAAGAAGATTGTCATATAATAACGTAACAATGATGGTTTAGTTTAGGTTTTGTTAGATAAGGTTAGGCAAACACATGTTTTAAACACCTTTGGTTGGTCAGCACTCTTGTAAGAATGAAATGGTTATAAGAATTTATAAGAATCACTTCTTTGTTCAGCTTGTTTGATGTTATGCCTTATCAGCATAGCTAATAAATAAAACTCAAATGAAATATTTTTTGAGAACCCTAGTACTATACAATTGTAAAGGTACACTTCCAATCTCAATAAATGGGATATTCTGGATTTTAGTACCATTATCATGTTTTTTTATACAAAGACCTATTTTTACGTCTCTTGACATTTTGAGTACCTAAAATCCGAACTTTCTATTCAGATGCAACACATGTTACATTAAAACCTTCCGTCCTAGGCCGACCATATTTTCGGAGCTATATCGAATTTACAGGCTATGTACTAAAAAAATCTATGAATGATCGCACCTCAAAAACGTACAAACCGATTTTGGCAAATCTTTCCGTTTCACATTCAATTCATAGTCTACTAATTACAGATGTTCAGTGTGTGACAAAGTTTCATAATTTTGTTCAGTTTGTAACAAATTTTACTGAACATAAACATTTGATTACCACACATAAACATTAAATTTGTACCACACACTTTTTAGTTTACAAAATAATAAAATTATTGTAACTCACGTGTACTTATTTAAAGAATTACATGTTTTTCTAAGGCAAAGAAATATAACAAAGAAATAACACTCATGTAATTGATCATTAGTTCAAAATGTATACTTTTAATACACCCAAAATTGTTTACTTTCACAGATTAATCGTTTGTCTAATAATATTATTCAGTATCAAGGGGAACATTAGTAATCGTGACGAGGAATCATATTAAAGGAATCATATTAACAGCAACACGGGTCTGCCGTTTACTCCAATGCAAATTACAGAAACCAACGTGCAACAAAGAGTATTGAATTTCAACTTACTCGTTTACAAACCGATACAGAAAGCTCACCTTCGACATCCAGGCCACGAATTGTATTGTTTCAACTGGTTTCTGATTTATTATACATAAAAGTTAGATTCTTGAATCATTCCATCCTAGATTGTATTGTATTGTTTAAACTGGTTTCTGATTTTATAATATTTCTTTTATACTTACAGGTTAGAGTCTTGATAAATTCCATCCTAGATTGTATTGTATTGTTTCAACTGGTTTGTTTTATACCTACAAGTTAGATTCTTAAAAAAATTCCATCCTAGATAAATTTAAAAATTGCATACATTTTTTTACAAAACGATTTTAAAATAATTTGTTTGATGTTGACATTGATGATGGATGATTTTAAAAGTAACAGGGTGTCTTATAACATTGTTCAATATTGTTATATGTTATTAAAATAAAACAGTACGTTTCAAGTACACATTCTCTTCTTCAGGTGTCAAAAAACTTAAGGAAAAGATAGTGAAAAATTATAAAAAAAGAAACAGTTGTACGTAAAATTACTAATATATGCCATATATCCTGGACACGCCATAACACTACACTAAACTCGCAAACCGTACACACACGCTACACACAACTAGAAAAAAATAGAGCGACTGTTGATATATCTGCAGTTCCCATAGCACGTTAACTTATACAAAAATTGCGTTGGTTGGGAGAAGAGGTAAAGTTCTTAATTTTTTGTTCTTGATCTTAATTTCACGCTATGTGTTTGAATTTTATTAATTGACATTCCTTTGATTGTTAAATTTATTTTGTACAACGATGGGAAATGTCCGAAATCCTGTTACCTTTAAAAGATTATAAAATGCCTATGATTTCCCTGTTCTTCTTTTCAACCCTTATAGTGCTTCTCTACGATTCAATTGGGCATAGTGACCTTATGTTGGATAAATTTTACATTTTGAGACATAAAATGTTTATTCTGTTATGAGGTCTAATTTGCGAAGCATATTGTAATGGATAAGCCCCAGTGCGGTATAAAAATTGCTTCCAATGTTATATTAAGGAAATGGTGTTGTAAATGTGTTCTGGAAATGTCTGTAATCTGATGTGTAAATCTTCAAAATAAAAAAAAAATTCATTTACGGATATGAATCCGAAGAAACCTTATATTGCACTCACTACTAAAACAAACTTTGCGCTTACTTTCGGAGTGACAGGACATTCAGGATGAATAATGTTAGTTGAAGGGGTCGCTCCTTGTCCAGATTCCTTGAAGAAGAATAGTTGGCTGTATGTCTGAGCCATGTCACTTTCGAATAAGTGGAGACAAGCTTGTTTTTCTAGACAAAGAAGGGGTCTCCCTCATATTTATGCTAACAATAAGCGAGCTCCACCCACTTTAACATACACTAGGTACGCTATATGTATGAATCCACCCTTTTACCGCAATATAATTTGCGGTTAGTGATGTGCCGCTCCTGGACATCGATGGGGTGCCTTTATCGCACACAAGTGACACATCAATTTTTGCTGTAGTCAGTGTTAGTTCAACTGGAAGGTTTAAGGCAGCCAAAAGTAAATCCCTCTGGGGATTCACACAACGTTATATAGCACCCATAGTTATTCTCTAATAGAAATTTGAGAATGCTGTGGTGTTCGTAAGAAAATGGCAACGTTACTGACCATAATTACTATTTCCAACTATTTGGGAAATTATCAAGATTGCGTTACTAGAAATTTTTCACTGAAACTTGTTCTATCAAAAGTTTCTAAACTTACCAAGCACTCTTGCCTTATCGAAAAACTTGTATATTATCATTTGCTGCCAGAGCTGACTGAAGAACCTGAGGTTAATAATTAACAAATTCTACAGAGCATTAATAAATATATTTTTTGGCAATAAGTATAACATTTATAAAACATTTTTATATTTAGAATAAACTCTGAGAATACTAAAAAATATTCAAAATAAAAGATATAAAAAATAATAAATACTTTTAAAACCTTAAGTTAATTTAAATTATTTAGTATTACATCCACCTAAAAATATACAATACGCCCATAAGATTAGTGGACATAGAATTATTACTCCGAATCGATGATACCACCGCAAAATCATGTTAATTGTCAGGTCTATTCTATTTTAGACATTCTTGATCATTACCAACACCGATTCAGGAATTCGAACATTTGCCATTTCTCATTGTTACAAGTAACAAGAACAGAGCGTTTCATGATCTGCAATCTAACCTTTTCTTCAAGTAGATAAATAGTTATCAGCAATCTAGAACAAAATAAACCAAACGTACCAGAGTGTTGTGATACACAAAAACCAATATTTACCAAAAACACGTATGACAACTTCATACACACACTATTTCTAAACATACACTTAACGAAATATTGGTTTCTTGTATCATTTACCGATAGCAAATACCCGAAAAATCCTGTTACCTTTACAACAATTTCATCGTCAAAAACCAACTTTAAACAAAGAGAAATATCATGTTATGAAAAGGCACATGACGGTTCAAGTTAAATCGCAGCATGCAAAGAATCGTAAAATAAAACATGACAAACAAACAGTGTAACAGTTATCTCCAACAGTAACAGCTGCAGTGCTGTATTGTTTTTGACGTCCTTTTGGTAGAAGAAAGAATTGTTGATAAAGCGCTCCAGATCTAGAATTAATTGCTAAAAATCACTCTTAAAAAGATATTTTAATCATTACGCTTGTTTCATCCGTTAAGCGTGTTTTGTTCACAGACCCATATTTACACCACATTGTAACTTTAATAGATTCAATCCTAATGTTGACGCTTAAAAATATAACTAGATGAATGGAAATTTTACATTGAAGAAATCGTTGTGAGAAATTTACAACCAATTGACTGCGTGAATAAGCAATTTTCATCAAAATACCTGTATTTGGCCAATGACGACAAAGTTAGATTCACGTTTCCACATATATTGGCACTAGAGACTGGTTTAGCACTGTTTAACCTCCATTGAAAACTGTGGAAGCAGAAAGTAACCTGTAATGACAGGGTAATGGTCCAAGTTACCGAATCCCTCTAGAATGACGCGAGACCTGTTATGATTCTGTCGGCTGTTACTTCGTATTGTCTATCCTACTGCAACAATTACATCAAGTTTAACTATTAAAACTGAAATTATTTGGTCAAATAATTAATAGTTAGTCAAATTATAAAGACATTCGCATTCACATTTTTAAAGACACAATGTATATAGGAAATAATCCCAACTGATATGCCATTCGACCATTATTCATAGGGTAAGGGGGTAAATATCTATCTATACCGTACTCATACAACACAGTATAAATAAACTTAGTATTTGTAAATATATCCCTTACCGATTAATTTCAGCTGTTCATATGAGTAGAATTACATCAATTGCATATATATTTATAACAATAAGTAACGCCTTCATAACAATTATAAATAAAACAACATAACTGATCATCTTTTCTGCTAGAAATATATTTGAAGAAAAATATACAGATAAAAAAAAACAGCCAACTTTAAAAGATTTATTTTTAAAGCATGTAAACGAACTGAACTTTTGTATGTGAAATAGTTTGTTTTATTTAATTGTTTTACGACAAAGCTCAGCTTTAATACGATTTTGCAGCTGATTGTTAACTCACCAAGAATAAAACAAGCCAGTTACGTATGCCTGATCACATGACCAGTGGGATTTAATAGTCAATAGTTTAATCTGCAAGTGTTCGTAGTTTAACAGGTAGTATGGAACTATTAAAGTAGTTTGTTAAGCACAATATCGTAGCTCAGCCCTGGTATTGCCTCCTCCTCCCCCCTTCTCTTTGAGAAACATAACATTTCGTACATGAAAACGATGATTTACATTTTCCCTATTTTCATATATGTTAATGATCATAGGCAGCTGTAATTGATTAATATAATAATATAATATACAGTTATAATTATGACTACGTTTCAAAAATCTAAACTTGATTTAATAGCAGTTGTTTTCAATGATTATGGTTTTTGTAAAATTATCTTCCAAATTGACAAAGTAGTATATTTGCGAAAACATTTATTCTCTTTTAAACTGGAAGACTTGCAGGATAAACAGCGTGTTTACTATACAGTATAATTTTCTGATTACGTGATAACCAAAGTAGTCAATACATCAGGCAATTATTTAGTTTTTAATTTACAGAAACCACGCTTTGCTTTTGTTTATTTAATTATATTCGTGTATAATTCATTTCCATAGTCATTGTTACAGTAAAATTAATTACTAAAACCGCCGTACTCTAACCGCATGCGCGGAGGACAGTCAGTTTTGCGCATGCGCCCACAGACGACAACTACTCAAGAGTTGATTGCAAAACTGCCTACTGCCGGACGGCTACGTACCGTACCGAAAACATTGCGTCATTGACAAGAACATGTGCTGACCATAGCCTGGCCGAAAGTAAGCAGTCGGGCTAGTAGCGCATTGTTTTGGCATCTCCCTCTTCCGAGCCACTTACGCAATACGATTTTTTAGATATAAATATTAAAATGTTAAAATTATGTGGATATTTTGGCCTATGTCTTTATTGCCCACAGAATAAATCGCCTGCTTGATTCTGCTTTAGCTTCTAGTTGTCCAACACTATTACTACTACATTAATGATTCAAAATCGATATAAAGAAATGGCATCATGGATATTTATTAAACACATAAATATCGGAAGATTTGTCTTCTAATTTATAAGTAATTTTCTAATATTCCAAATAGAATCATGTCTTGAACTACGAAAGGTATGGATGGTCCATAATCTAACTCAATATATCCCTAAGGTGAACTTTATGTGACCCAACCATGAATGTAGAGGCTGTAAAAAAAACCCACTTTAACTGATAAATAATAAAAATAAAACATAGAAAAGATAAAGTTTCCTCTATTTCCTCCATCCACTTTCGTAGATAAGCCTATCCGTTGATATCATAACTTACAAAGTTATGTTTGATTGATAAGTGAACTTACGAAAAATGAAAAATCGTGACTTTACACTCACATTAACCAATTTAAAAGAATTTGCTCCTTGTGTGAATTGATCCTTTGTGTGGAGGAAGAAAATACAGGTCATAGATCAAATCTGTGGCTTTCATGTTATTGCTGTCACTACGATCTAACAGTGTTGAGGAAAATAAGGCTCCTTTGTATCTAACAATAGAACTGAGTTCACATACATTGCAATGTTTAATAATGTGATCTAATGTATGGGATCTTTAGTGAACTGATTCTAAGAAATCAGTTTTATTTCATTTTAATAGCCAACTGAAAACATAAATAATTAAAGGTAATTGGAATAGTATTGTAAATATTTTTGATTTAGGATTCAGTACTTGGGTTTTTAATAGGTTAATTTAAGGTATATTCCATTGACTAGTTATTAGAATGAAGACAGCTGCAAGGTCGATTAGGAAACGTGGGTTGGGTGGGAAATAACAGTATGCAAATTCGCGTGCGGGAAATTACCTTATTTTGTATTTATCTTGGGAAATGACCTTTTATACATCCATTACATTACACTTGTGGCCAAAAATCAGTTGGATAGCTGAATATTTTCTGTACAGTCAGTCTTGGCTGTTTCTAATATACCCTCTGTCTTGAAGACTGTTACCTACCACATCAATATACAGTACAATATGACAATATATCGTACATTAATATATATAGTATATATACAAAAAATATGTGATATTGAAATGGTTATTAAAGTAGGTACAGAGCTATTTCTTACGTGTACGAAAAAGAGACAATAAAAATACTGTTGAACGTGAACTTAATGTTGATTAAGGTACCCACTCTATCATTGTGACATCTTGTCAGCTAGTAGCGAAAGAGATTGATTGCTCATTATTTTATTATTATTTTAATGGTTTTGTGCAATTCCCTGAGGATTTTAACACGAGGTTAAAGTACACACAAAAATTTGACTGACAATCCCTTTACATCGAAGTTACATTTCTAAATACATTAATAAAATATTGCATTTATATTTATTTAACAGTTTACTCCTTGTGAGAACATTTTTAATTAGAAAAGTTTAAAATGAAATATAATGAAGAATGGCCTTATTACGAGGCGAAATGAACACTATTAGCTTTATCATGTGAAAGAGAACGAAAGAACATTTGATGCTTGGAATTTTTAATGCTAAGTGTTCTAGAGTTGATAATTATCAATACATTTATAACCCACAACCTGCTATAATACTTAAAGGAAAACTAATACTACTCATACCGCACATAATATGACCAATTAAAAAAAAGAGGAAATAACATAAAGGAGAGCACGAGAACAAGAATATTGTGAATATAAATTACAAATACAGTACTTAAAAATATTCAGCTGATTGAGATTCGACACACTTAACTGTTTATCTGTGATAAGGTTAAGTTTCAAAGTCCCTCGAACTAACGTGATTTATAAATCTTTCTTAATACCATCCGATATTTTACAATAAAATATTCTGAACCAGATGCAGTTGAATGTGCTTCTCTTGCTAAAGCATTTCTGATAAGTTGTATAGTAAAATTGGATTTAATGAAGTAACTATTGGTATTTTAATAAATATCTTACTTACATACTTCAATTTATGATCCCTGACATAACTGTTCCTCTATGTTTGATTGAATTCTAAATTAATTATGAAACAATTTGTGGCTGTCACTTTTTTATCAGTTTGTCCTACAAAATTCCCGGAAATTTAATGGTTATTGATTAATTTTAATACATGGGAACTGTGCCCACTGTGCAACACATGATTTAGATTGTAGAAATTGATATAGAAATTTCAAGGAATTTGTGTAAAATATAGTTAATCCAAAAAGATATTATGATTTTGGAAATTTACCACTTTTTATACGTTACAAAAATAATACACTACGTTTCATGCATTGAAAATTACTTTTAAAGGTGTCAAAAATTAAAGATATAATGTTTAAGTAAGAACAAACTAGTACATGGTAATGAGATTGCTATAGGCAAACTTATTAACAGAGAGCCCACAAAGAGATTTTTTTAATATTCAATATCGGAATTGAAATACAAGTTAGAGTGAAGCTAGTAAGTGGGAATGGGTTTTGGCATTGCTATTCTATTTTAGTTGTTTAAGGAAACTATATCTAAAGTTTAACTTGAATTTTGATAAACAGGCTTCAGATATGAATTTTACATTGGGCGAAAACAATTCTACACAGACACCTTTAAAAACGTAAAAATGGACCATTACAATGCTTCTTTAAATCTGTCTATATTTTGTTTTGGATGTTTTCATAACTTAGTGACGTAACGCCTTCAGCGGAAATGTAAACACATTAACTTAATTCCCCACCATTGTATGTTACTGCATTTTTTAAAATACACTTAAAATCAAACTTTTGGGAAATTTGGTGAACATGACACTATTTGTTGTCTGGCTGAAATTAAAATTTTAGACTATATCTATTGTCATCCGTGAAAACCCTTGGCAATAAACAAATCCCTACAACAATGTATTGGAGGCGCAGGCTTGGAAAAGTAACAGACCATAGATCAGGAGGGCTCTCGTTGAGAAGTGGAAATAGAAGACTAAATATTGATGTAACTAATACTAACTAACAAACGTAGTGTTGGTCTGGTGGAGCCACCTTTAATAGAATAAAGTTTAAAATATTATTGGGACCATCATCATCGACCTCTGGTGTAAATAGGGGGAATCTCGATATCTAGCCAAGGATGCCCAACGGCTTAAACAACTTGGGAATGATTAGACTGTGCATTATGGTACCTTTGTTAATACTTTAGTGTTGCAATTTATACCTAAGGCAATAGGCAAAATTATCCATAGAAAACTTGTAAACATAATATATACAGTCATCCGTTCTCTGTAATTAATAGTTAGGTAGATAATTCATTGACAAGGTATAAAACTAGTTAATACTCACAAACACCAAATTCACCCTGCTCTTCTTATATGAATAGATTCCAAGTGTACTGAAAAAGGTGAAAGTGAAATACTAGTTAGTTTTTTGAAAGTGGTGAAATGGAATGGAACAGCAATTAAATCAAGATTTGATAATATCATAGGAAGTATAGGTTTACAACGTCTTTTATGATAGAAAAATATCATAAAATATATGCACTCTTAAAAATAAAACAAAAAGATCTATTTTTAAGGCATATAAATTAACTTTAATTTTATCACCTGAACAGTTTGTGTAATTTAACTGCTTAACGAAAAAGCTAAGCATAAATCGCGCATTTTTCCAACTGTTTGTTAACTCAATAAGAAAAATCAGCACTGTCATCACAATTATTCATTTTTGAAACAGTTTACGCAAAATATAAAACTTAACCTTTGTAGTCTCTTCGTAAAATCAATTTTTACAGTATTCTACATTTATTTCAAATAAATATAAAAAAACACGGGAGTTTTTAAAATAGGGACTCCAATGCTGAACGATATAATCATTACAAAAATAAAACAACAGAGTTTAGATGTTTCAACTTAAAATATTCTGTATATATCAATAAAGTAACACAAAGAAAATGAAATTCATTTGAAAGTCACGAGTATTCTTAAATTCACTAAGCAGTCTACACGAGTTAATATTGAATAATGCATTAGTATTCCGAACGGAATAACTTCATTTATTTGAAGAAAACGTGATTAGGGTGTTGAATTATATTAATGTCAATTATGCCGCAAATCAGTGTTTTACGAGTGTACAGTAATAGATAAACATCTTTATTTTAAAACTGTATTGTAAAAGAAAATATCTTGATGGAAAATGACTATGACGTGGCTCGGATGAACAAAAGATAACATCTTTGTCTTAGGAATATTAAATTTTAATCCTGTATCAGATAAAGCTGTTTCGTAGCGCGGGGGTGCATCAAAGCTTCCGCTCTAAATGTTTATCCTGCTGGATTACAGAGGTAGAGAGGTTAAACTACAATAATTATCGTTATTTTGTAAATTATGGGATTCAAAAATAGTTTTCATTTATACTTCAACAAAAGAGATTCTGCTTAATGTTAATGTTTGGAATTCTCTAAGCAGGCTTTGCCTTGGTGATTTATTTCGATACCTCTTTTAACCTTCGATACCTCAATTACTCATCAGTGTGTCTGTGTGTGTGCACGCGCACGCGTATTATAATTAATATATGAGCAAACCCTATTTCCAGTTATTAAAAAGAGTGTCCCAATGATATTGTAAACTTCAGTCTATTAAAGGTGGCTCCACCAGCCCCACAACTATGTTTGTTAGTTAGTATTAGTTACATCAATATTTAGTCTCCTATTTCCACTTCTCAACGAGAGCCCTGCTGATCTATGTATTGTTACTTTTCCAAGCCTGCGCCTCCAAACGCGTTGTTTTAGGGATTTGTTTATAGCCAAAGGTAACTTAATACTGTATGAAATATCCTTGAAGAAAATTTATTTTCGTATTGTTAACATAATTATAAATGTCTTACGATGTTCAGAATTATAGCATTCACATGCATGTACCAACTTGTACTATGTAAGAGAGCTTGCTTTGTCTTAAAGGCACATGTACGCTACAAATTATGATGTTCGTCTGTATTTAGTATCTAATGGTGAAGGATTTGTTATCCTTTATATGATTTTTTACGATTTATTATGAAGTAATTTGAAGGTTATTTATGATATAATAACTAAACTTTGACGGTTTACTTGATTTTATATCTTCCAAAGACAATATCAAGTGACTTACTTAGATCAAGCACTCTGATATAAATAACTTAATATTTGAGCTGTTCAGTTCCTTTTACATTTAATCTGGTTTGATTAGGAAATGTTAAATGTACACTATTTTTTAAATTTATCATCTACAATACCAGTAATGTATTAATTGTGTTATTTAATCACTATACCAAGTTGTGGGTGGCCGGTTGTGACTGTAGTTTGTGCTCAAGTGCGTAAATATATTTAAAGACTACTCTGTGTACCTACTATAGTAGTACTTATACGTAATAAATTGCTCTAAAATCAATAGTCAAAATCTGTATTGTGAATATATGGTTAACATATACGCAAGCCGTTTAGTTCAATTGTTTTCCATTATCACCACATCAAAATCAATATTCAAACAAACAATTTTGCATACATACGTTCTTCATTATTGGCCAAAGTTCGACGTCACAGTTGTATTCCAAATACTCTTACATTATAAAATGCTTGTGTTGCTAAGAGTCATTTTAGGCAAGTTAAAAGCACCTTGAGCGTTGTAGAATTTGTATACAGTTTGGCAAATTGTTTGATCAAATGAATACCTGCCTTGAGAGCAACTGCCCATAAACCATGGTTCTGTTGTTCCCAGTTCGCTAATTTACTCTGCATCCCGCCTAGAGGTTATAATTAGCTTGTGCCATGTAGCAATCTCTGTCCGTAAGTATTAATTTTGGGTTTTATAATAATTATCAAAGCAGAGAATATATTGTGAATAGTAGCCTTAATGTATTATACAGTACATGATAAAATATATTTAGTAGTCACCTTTTATGTTTTATAACTAAAGCCAGTAGGAAGTTACATGTACTGAAACCTTCTAGTTTTAAATTTATTAAATGTTGCCCTCTATTAAAAGCTACTTTTTATGATTGTTTTAGGAGGGTTCATAGTGTTACATGTTATGGTGCCAATATTTATAATCATATTTCTTATTTAGAAAATTATTGCGGAAGTACGCGATATCAGAAAGGAAGTGTTCAGGATTGAGACTTATATGATAGGGCTTTCTAAATAAGTCAGCTGCGTTCGCATCAAGTAAACTCTTATTATCAAATATTATGATAAATTACTATTATCACCCTTGAAAGGTTGGGATTTATTTATTCATGTTGCCCCCTTTTACATCGATATATTTTTACTACTGTTATTGAAGAATCACAACTTTATTACTATTCTATCACTGTCGTATATAAGGAAGGAGGACTCAGGGGCTAAAATCACCCCGAAATTTTAAAACATAAACACTATGATGGCACCCCGTAATTTGTTTTAAGCTAAATATTCATGAGGAATTAGAGGTCAAAATTTTCTCGGGGAAAGGTTCATGAGCTACTATTTGTTGTGTTAGGCCCCAGAAATAATTTTCTTTAAATTACTAATCTATATGCGAATGGTGAACTTTTAAGAGACTCGTAACTAAAAACCACTAAGCTAATAAATATAAATTAAATTTTATGTAATGAAATGATGGGATTCTTTTTCGACAAGTTAACTATGATTAAAACATGAACAGTAGTACTGTACATGTTTGGACGTTGTCCGCGAGGCACATTTGTTTCGTGCTCACATTTCAACTAATGCACGCACAATTTTTTAATGTTTGTGTTCTGTGTTATATATCAGATACAAAATACCAGGGTCTGTAATGTGAACATGTTTGAAACAACTTCTTGAAACCGCGGTAATAAAAGGAGTGTGTAAAACAGATGAAAAATGATTCAAAAGGACTTTCCAAGACGTTCCTGGATGGTTTTATTATATTGACTTGTTATAAATACTCGAAGAAACCATTACCAGAACGGTGAGTTAAGTGGATTATTGGAGATGATCTTATGGAATTATTATAGAGCTTTACAATTGAGGGAACCCATTCTTTCGTATGATTCTTAATAGAGAGTACTTACGTTGCCTCTTTTTAGTGATTTTTATATCGGATCTCTCTATTTTTGCTATTATATTTTATTTAAATTAAATCACGAGTACTTGCAAAGTAAAATGTTCATCAAAGGGTTTTAGTTTCCTAGTTGTGATATCAAATATTAACACTAGTATAACTTTAATAGGAACTTTAATTTTTTTATTTATTTGAATTTATTCGTTCTATTCAATAAATTAAACAAAACTCGTTTATGCCAAAATTGACTGCAAGTGGTTCCAGTTCTTCTTAATCCTACAATGATTCAGGCCAAGAAATAACAGTTGCAGGAAAGTTAAGCTGTTGCGTTCCAATCTCACGCTGGTTTCACTGTTGACGGTGAAGTGCAGCGTACGCCTGATTGATACATAACAGAGTCTAAGACCTGTGTGTTCTGTGGATTAGTGAAGGAATTCCTTCAGTAACAAAGATAGCAAGTGTTGTGGCTGTCTTACATGTTCAGTGTTACAAATAACCATTGCATTTTCTTCTAGTGCAATCGATTAGACAGAATATGGTCAACATAATAGAAATTTTGGCTTTTCATCTCTACAAAGTTGGTCAGTCACGATAGTCACTTATATGTTCGGAAGAAGCCATATCAACCGCTAAACTGAACTATATGAGTATCTGTCCGAACTTGTGTGCTGCAAAATGTATATGACCATTCTGATTGCATGTATACGATCAATATTGCAGCATGTATATAATTATTACGAAAGGTATGTCTTAGCTCAGGATATCGTGACAACAGCAGGTCGACGTACCGCTAAACTGAACTACATGAGTATCTGTCCGGACTTGTATGCTGCAATATGTATATGACCATTCTGATGGCATGTATACGATCAATATTGCAGCATGTATATGATTATTACGAATGGTATGTCTTAGCTCAGGATTTCGTGACAACAACAGGTCGACGTACCGTTAAACTGAACTATATGAGTATCGGTCCAGACTTGTATGCTGCAATATGTATATGACCATTCTGATGGCATGTATACGATCAATATTGCAGCATGTATATGATTATTACGAATGGTATGTCTTAGCTCAGGATATCGTGACAACAACAGGTCGACGTACCGCTAAACTGAACTATATGAGTATCGGTCCAGACTTGTATGCTGCAATATGTATATGACCATTCTGATGGCATGTATACGATCAATATTGCAGCATGTATATGATTATTACGAATGGTATGTCTTAGCTCAGGATATCGTGACAACAACAGGTCGACGTACCGCTAAACTGAACCACATGAGTATCTGTCCGGACTTGTGTGCTGCAATATGTATATGACCATTCTGATGGCATGTATACGATCAATATTGCAGCATGTATATGATTATTACGAATGGTATGTCTTAGCTCAGGATATCGTGACAACAACAGGTCGACGTACCGCTAAACTGAACCACATGAGTATCTGTCCGGACTTGTGTGCTGCAATATGTATATGACCATTCTGATGGCATGTATACGATCAATATTGCAGCATGTATATGATTATTACGAAAGGGACATCTTAACTCAGGATGTTACGACTGACTGCAGGACATCGTAAAGTTTGCGAAACTCTCGAATTCAAGCTTATCACTCAAGTGTGAAATATGCTTCTCGTGAATAGTGACTTAGAATAAGTATAATGACTTCATTACCAAAACATGTTTTAATTGTCTTGTCTATAAATACATCCTACATGTATTTTATATATTAAAAAATACCAATAATACAAAACGTCGAAAAATTTGTAGAACTCCTTTTTAAATCTTCTACTTATAAAGCTTGCCGTTAAATGATTCTCTTTTAAATATAAGAAAATATTAAGTATATATTGTTAAATTACTAATTCTATACTCTTGGGGAATGACACTTTAAGGTAATATAATTCAAAATATTTAATGATACAATTAGTTGAACAGCGTTAAGAAACTTAGAGTTAAATATCTATCTAAAAGTTAGTTTAAGTCACAAGTTATATTTACTTCTATGAGTAAAAATTATATTAAAATATATACACAGTACTTGCAATACAAAAAATGTTAAAATTATTAATGTTAGTTTTAAATCGTTTCTGTTCAGAATATAGTAACTGTAAGAAAATGCTGACGGTAATATATATATATATATATATATATATATATATATATATAAGTAGATATGAATATGGGGTTCCTAGCGCACTTTCGGAGCCAACAGAAAATCAAGGGAAAATACTGTTTTAAAAGGACAATAAACGAATCTGTAGCTCACGAATTAAAAAATTACCGAATCTATAGCTGTTTGCTTCTACTTTCTTGAGCTGTCAAATCAATCTATTTGAAATGTCTGCTACGAATAAACGAAAAATCTTCTACTCTACAAAATTGATAGTAACACAGTCTTTATCTTTAATAGTCTTCTTTCCAGTAACAATCAAGTGTAATTTATCATTTTTATTCAATTCTTTAAATCTTTTTTTCATCCAAAACAGTCAAAAATCTGTTCGGTAAGTGTACTTTATAATCTTCCAACTCGGCAATTATTGTAAACCCGAATTTATCTTTCATTTTCTCCAGATTCAAAATTTTGTATTTCTTATTTTCTTCTAATTCATTCAACTTCTTATATTCTTTAAATCTTAGCTCACCAACTTCATTTAATTCCTTTAGTAGCTCCATTTACATAGAAAAAAAATCTTATTTTATTTCAATTACTTTTTCGAAGCAAACTCACGAAGCTAGACCACGAAGGAAGACCACGAAGCCAGCTCACGAAGTAAGCTCACGAAGCTAGACCACGAAGCCAGCTCACGAAGCTAGACCACGAAGCAAACTCACGAAGGAAGACCACGAAGCCAGCTCACGAAGCAAGCTCACGAAGTAAGCTCACGAAGCTAGACCACGAAGCCAGCTCACGAAGCTAGACCACGAAGCAAACTCACGAAGCCAGCTCACGAAGCTAGACCACGAAGCCAGCTCACGAAGCAAGATCACGAAGCCATGAACTATCTATTAAAAATGATGTCAAATCCGCTTAAAATCAATGTAAATTCTGTTTGGAAGAAATGTATAATCTTTTGAAAATATTGTCAAATCCGCTTCGAATCAATGTAAAGTATATTGTCAGTGTTATTATATCTGCTTTGAGCTTATAAAATTGTGTCCATAAAAAAGTTTGTTGTTTGTTTAGTATTTAAGATTTTCTCTTATTCCACAACCGTATTTTGGTCTAAATCTATATTTATACAGTCAGCCTCCAGAAATATTTTGTAACTCATCTACATCAATTGTGCTATTGATAATCTTTTTGACTATATCAGAAATTTTTTCTTCATCTTCTGTATCGAATGTAAAAGAATCTGATTCTTCATTGTTTAATGTATGTACAGTACTCTTACCATTTTTGAACTGTATTTCTACAAGCTCTGGTTTAAATTTGTCATCTAGAAGATTGTATAAGTTTTTTCTCAAATTCTTAAAGTTTGCTTCTGCATTTTGTATTATTTCTAAGATTTTTTGATTTCTTTCTTCTTCTATTTTTTCTGTTTCGCTTTTTTAATATTGTTATTGCACTAGCCATTTATTTAAGAAAAATATTAACAAATTTAGTGATCTATTTAAAATTTTAAGTTTTCTCTTATAAAATAACCTGATTCTCTATATTGTTTTAACAGATTTATACCTTGATTGGTATGCAATTTTGCGCGACTGTGATCAAGACTATTATCGTTTTTGTCATAAAATTCCAGGTCTTTGTTATCATATTTATTTTTATAATATAGATTTAATCGTTTTTTATTTATACATTTTTTACAAGATGATCTGATTTTTTCGAGTTGTTTTCCAAATTCTGCAATATCTTTTACAATGTTACAAGTAGAACATTTTTTAAAAACAGTTATCCATTTATTGACAACAAATTTGACAACATGAACGTAAAAGTTGACAACATTGACAACATGAACGTAAAAGTTGACAACATGAACGTAAACAGGACAACAAGAACGTAAACAGGACAACAAGAACGTAAACATGACAAAAAAAACGTAAAAATGACAACACGAACGTAACATGAACGTGAATTTTGTATTTTGTGTTCTATTTAACGTGATTTTTGCATGTAAATTCGTGTTCTTAAAACAGTAGTAAAGGAGAGTTAGAGAGTGAGTCTTTACAATCTTCTGTTTTGAAACACGAATTTACATGCAAAATCACGTTAAATAGAACACAAAATACAAAATTCACGTTCATGTTACGTTCGTGTTGTCATTTTTACGTTTTTGTTGTCATGTTTACGTTCTTGTTGTCCTGTTTACGTTCTTGTTGTCCTGTTTACGTTCATGTTGTCAACTTTTACGTTCATGTTGTCAATGTTGTCAACTTTTACGTTCATGTTGTCAAATTTGTTGTCAATAAATGGATAACTGTTTTAAAAAATGTTCTACTTGTAACATTGTAAAAGATATTGCAGAATTTGGAAAACAACTCGAAAAAATCAGATCATCTTGTAAAAAATGTATAAATAAAAAAACGATTAAATCTATATTATAAAAATAAATATGATAACAAAGACCTGGAATTTTATGACAAAAACGATAATAGTCTTGATCACAGTCGCGCAAAAATTGCATACCAATCAAGGTATAAATCTGTTAAAACAATATAGAGAATCAGGTTATTTTATAAGAGAAAACTTAAAATTTTAAATAGATCACTAAATTTGTTAATATTTTTCTTAAATAAATGGCTAGTGCAATAACAATATTAAAAAGCGAAACAGAAAAAATAGAAGAAGAAAGAAATCAAAAAATCTTAGAAATAATACAAAATGCAGAAGCAAACTTTAAGAATTTGAGAAAAAACTTATACAATCTTCTAGATGACAAATTTAAACCAGAGCTTGTAGAAATACAGTTCAAAAATGGTAAGAGTACTGTACATACATTAAACAATGAAGAATCAGATTCTTTTACATTCGATACAGAAGATGAAGAAAAAATTTCTGATATAGTCAAAAAGATTATCAATAGCACAATTGATGTAGATGAGTTACAAAATATTTCTGGAGGCTGACTGTATAAATATAGATTTAGACCAAAATACGGTTGTGGAATAAGAGAAAATCTTAAATACTAAACAAACAACAAACTTTTTTATGGACACAATTTTATAAGCTCAAAGCAGATATAATAACACTGACAATATACTTTACATTGATTCGAAGCGGATTTGACAATATTTTCAAAAGATTATACATTTCTTCCAAACAGAATTTACATTGATTTCAAGCGGATTTGACATCATTTTTAATAGATAGTTCATGGCTTCGTGATCTTGCTTCGTGAGCTGGCTTCGTGGTCTAGCTTCGTGAGCTGGCTTCGTGAGTTTGCTTCGTGGTCTAGCTTCGTGAGCTGGCTTCGTGGTCTAGCTTCGTGAGCTTACTTCGTGAGCTTGCTTCGTGAGCTGGCTTCGTGGTCTTCCTTCGTGAGTTTGCTTCGTGGTCTAGCTTCGTGAGCTGGCTTCGTGGTCTAGCTTCGTGAGCTTACTTCGTGAGCTGGCTTCGTGGTCTTCCTTCGTGGTCTAGCTTCGTGAGCTTGCTTCGAAAAAGTAATTGAAATAAAATAAGATTTTTTTTCTATGTAAATGGAGCTACTAAAGGAATTAAATGAAGTTGGTGAGCTAAGATTTAAAGAATATAAGAAGTTGAATGAATTAGAAGAAAATAAGAATTACAAAATTTTGAATCTGGAGAAAATGAAAGATAAATTCGGGTTTACAATAATTGCCGAGTTGGAAGATTTCAAAGTACATTTGCCAAATAGATTTTTGACTGTTTTGGATGAAAAAAGATTAAAGAATTGAATAAACATGATAAATTACACTTGGTTGTTACTGGAAAGAAGACTATTAAAGATAAAGACTGTGTTACTATCAATTTTGTAGAGTAGAAGATTTTTCGTTTATTCGTAGCAGACATTTCAAATAGATTGATTTGACAGCTCAAGAAAGTAGAAGCAAACAGCTATAGATTCGGTAATTTTTCATTCGTGAGTTACAGATTCGTTTATTGTCCTTTAAACAGTATTTTCCCTTGATTTTCTGTTGGCTCCGAAAGTGCGCTAGGAACCCCATATTCATATCTACTTATATATATATATATATATATATATATATACATATACTTATATATATATATATATACATATACTTATATATATATATATATATATATATATATATGATTGACATATATACAGGGTGAATATAAAGTCAGGACCCCCCCTCTATTTTCTTCTATAGGTAATATAAGGAGATATCCTTTGGGTAGTGGTGCAATATGGAAAGGAAGTATCATTTTATGATATTGAAAATTTTGTTTGTCCCTCAATAATGCGAAATTTTGGGGGCAACCCAAAAATTTCAAAAGTAATCAACACGAATTTGAAGAAGAACTCGTTCATTTCCAGCAAGATGGTGCCCCATCACGTTATCAACTTGCTGTACATTTCCTGGGAACTCAGCTACGTGGTCAGTGGATTGGTAGGCGTGGTGTAATAGAACGTAATAGAATAAGGTCTCCGGACCTTACACCCATGAACTTTTTTTCTATGGGGTCACATAAAATCCGCAATTTACAAAACACCAGTTGCAAACCTTGAAGATTTAAGAAACAGGATTATTAATTCTAGCAACCAAATACCACCTCAGACTTTCCAAAACGTCAGATAGGCGTTCACCCTACGCTTGTCTCATTGCCAAATAGTAGGAGGGCTTCAGTTTGAACATTTGATTTGACTTCGTGACGTGGTGAGTTATTAAAATTGTTTTAGTAATACTGGCTATTATTTCGGGTTAGGAAAGAGATAGCAATCTCTGGTTTTCACCACTATTTAAGTTTTTTCATGCTCTTTAAAATGAGGGGTCACTTGATAGGGGTTTACTTTTGAAAGTTTTGGGTTGCCCCCAAAATTTCACATTTTTGGGGGGAAAAAAATGTTCAATATCATAAAAATGAAACTTCCTTTCCATATTGCACCACTACCCAAAGGATATATCCTTACATTACCTATAAAAAGAAGTAGAGGGGGGTCCTGACTTTATATTCACCCTGTATAGTGATATATACATATATTCGTCTGGACGTT
Organism: Homalodisca vitripennis; assembly: GCF_021130785.1. Classification (NCBI taxonomy): domain Eukaryota; kingdom Metazoa; phylum Arthropoda; class Insecta; order Hemiptera; family Cicadellidae; genus Homalodisca; species Homalodisca vitripennis. Next base: position 41,413 of record NW_025776203.1, on the reverse strand, counting down.
TTATTGAGCCTAGTTCCTATCTTTGCGGGTTTATATGACCACTTCTTGATTGTTTGATCCATTTAAATAGATCAATTTAATGCTCTTTCCACACGAGAAGCATGAACTATGCCCATAAGACCATTGAATCGCTACTAAACGTCGTGTTAGTGATTATTATTAAATTCCCCTTATGAGTTATTATGATGGGCTTGATAATTACAGGTCACTTGATGGGGCTTTACATTTAAAATTTTTGAGCTGCCCCCAAAATCCCCCATTTTGGGTTTTGTGAATGAAGTAGTAATTATGCCCAAAAAGTACCTCATAATATAACATAAATGTGTCGCGAGTTTAGTTTTTCTCGTGTGAGCCGTTGCAATATTAGTCGGGGGTCTCCAGACTTTTTATTAACCCTGTATATTGGTGCACTTTCATCCATTGGATTTGGTTTAGCGTCATCACTCAATAGCCTGGCAAAAATCTCTTTTATCTGTCAGGATGAAAAAACAATGTTCTGTCTATACACAGGACATCGTAAAATAACATTAAGTCTGGACTTGAAATTTTTTATATGCAATTCCAGAGGGGATTGTTACGTGACATGTGGTGTGTTGAACTCTTGCCATATCTATTAAAATTTAACAGTGCGTTGTAATAGAATTTTAATTTATTCTGACCCCTGATTGTTTTCATTGTTCTATTCCCCATCGATGTCTGATAACTAGAGTAGTTAGTAATTATACTATTTCAACAGAGGATGTTTAGAACAACAAACTTTGCAACACAAACTGTGAACAGCTCAACAATCTGACTGGTGCAGCTGTATTATTATTCTAGTACTAATTGGAGAGAGAGAGAGAGAAATATTGTTACGCCAGAATATATATATATATATATATATATATATATATATATATATATATATATATATATTGCCTAGTATCAATAATATAGTAAGGAAAACAAGGTACATACGATTAATACCTGGATGTAAATTATTCACAGTGGCATTAATCAAACATATGTAGAATCATATGTTAGAACATATTTACCACACATGTGTTTTGGACCAATTGCAATTATTGGCTTCAGCCAATAATTTTATATTTTTAAACGAGAATTTTTTAAATTAAAAACGAATATGCCATGAAGTTAAAAAATTATTTTTTAAAGTTACACCTTATAATTGTCAGTTACATTATAAATTTTACGAGTACATGGATGGAGACAGAGGACGCAGGGATTTATTGGTAAATATTAAGTAATTCAGAACACAGTTTAACATGTATTTCACAGTAAATTTCCTTTTAAATATGTATGAGCAGATGATAAATAACCAGCAGTTACATTCACGCAATATCATAGGTTTTGTGTGAACACTTCTAGTTCGAAAGAATTATATTTCCGGAGCCAATGTTAAGTTTGCTTTCTTGCCATGATCAAGAAAATACGTAGAAAATTGTATATTTATTGCCTTTGTAATTTAATTTGTTCCTATTGTTCTTTGTTCCATAGTTGATTTTGCCTTAGTTCACAATTAAGAAAAATATTTACCAGATAATCCTATTTCTATCAAAAGACACTAAAACGCGTTTTACAACAGTATTTAAATTTATAGTATAAGTCAGATAGTGATATTGTCTTTTAAATATAATCCTTAATATTTGCTAAAAATGTACAATTAAACGTAAATTAACAATGACAATATACCTTTGTTTGTTTTCTTTATAACTATAAAATATTTTAAATATTGTAGAGCATTTAGAGTTGTGCGTTGTACATTAGTTAAAAAATCACAGTCCAGCAAACTTTCATCTAGCATAGTTGTTGTCGATTGCTTCAAAGGGAATCTTTGGAGTCAAATTCTGACTCAATCATATTGTCTCAATTACGTTTTAAAACATTTCCTAATGTAAATAAGTTATTACTTAATCCCTGAAATCTGAATACGGCGAGGAAAATAATGATTATTCTTTAGAGTATTTACAGTGATATAAATGTAAACAAATTGAAAATAGTGGTTAAGTTAATAAATATATGGTTGTGTTATAAAAACAACGTTTACACAGAGCAGTTGATTACATTTGACAGGCGGTTTTAATTATTATGTTACAACTTTAGAGACCAAGACCATTGGGACATAGTCAAGAGGGACTTTAGATGTAAGAACAGGCTTATATTCATACCAGAAATCGTAAGAATGTCCATGTAAAATTTCAGTACAATTGGTTGAATAGTTTATACTTAAATGTAAAACAAGCAAAAAATGCAGTTACGCATCTTTAATACTTTCAGGGTTACATTGCTAAGATATAGTTAGATATAATCATTAAAATAATACAATATACTAATGATAAAACAATTAAAAATTTCAGATTTTGGGACTATGTGGCAGAGAATTACTTGTGTACAGTGGTTTTTAGTACATTACTGTAAAACACCAATTAAAAACTCCAAGCTGAATTTGGTCGTTTTTTAATGTAAGTAACTATAAAAAATATAAATAAACTCATTAGTTTTAAATAAAAAGACCGCATTTGATTTTAGAATTTATATATTTTTAAACATATCTGTAGAATTTACTAGTGACAGTAATTCTTGTCAGCTCTAGTTTCGTTCCTATTACTTATCAGTTTGTACTTAATAACATTCCCGTAACAATTTAAAGTTAATCGAGTTTTAAATTAATCTCAATCGCAAATAGCGATCCTTTATGAAGAAGTCTTTAATTAAATTTTATTAATACGAAGTTGATTTTATTGGATGCTGAATTAAATATCCTAACAAATATAAATAAGGTTCAATCGCCTTTTTATCAGTGAAATATTGCTAAATTTAAACCCAAAACAGGTAATTCATATTTATTTGGCACGATGTATATTTTTCACAATTTTTTAACGTAATTACGATAGTAATGTATTAAATCGTTAAAAACAATTATGCTCAGTTAAGGTTGAAAATAAATTACTATCTTAAGTAATAACCTCAGTAATATTTTTATATATCTGTATGTAATTATATCTGAGCATGTTAGGGATATACAAATTTTATTGTGTATTATATCAATTAATTATGTACAATGTTACATTAAATAAAGACCCGAATGGTCTATAAAACATTTACTTTAAATGGGGGAATGTGAGCTTTTAAAAATACTTTTGCTCTTTCCGTTAATATTTACAAAGTGATTTCCGCTTGGGGTGGCACATCGTAATCAACTCCAGCAGGTCTTCCTTTCCAATATTTCATCTCTGGCGTGGTGTTTAATGTTGATTAACTACACTTTCTATAACATCAAAATAAGTCAAAATGTTCAACTGCAAAGATGTTGCAGGAAACATAAATCTAATAAAAAATATTTAGACAATTGCTGAAGTAAATGATAAAAAAATGGTTATTTCCACAAAAAGAAAGAATAAACTTGAGCTGAAACGATGGTAACATGGAATTTAGTTGTTTTTAACCTGCCAGAAATATAAATGAGTATCAAGGATATTAGGATATAAATATTTAAGGAAAGATTAAAGGATAAGTGTATGTCTTCTTTTATTTTACCGGTAATAAGGAAACATACAACAAATTTATAGACGGTGTATAAATACGAGTATATTCACTTTCAGAACAGACACAGTTTTATAAACCTTCTACTTCGTATCAAAGTTCATGAAGATTCACTAAAATCCTTGAAGATTCAAATTTTATCAAATTTTGATTCTTTACAGTACGTTTTACTAATTTACATTCCTAGCATTTTGTACAGCTAAAACGTGAGTTTTATATCGTCCTTTAAGAAAACATCAATACGTGCGCCAATTCCCTCATTTTGTTACAATTATATTTTATTGAAACTCTCAAAATTAGGAAAAACTGTTTTTTAATCCAATCTAGTAAAGCAATAAATGAAAACTAAACCTATTTTCAGAATATCCTGTTGACCGAAAATTGTACCGAATTTGGAAACGGGACTTTTGGCCAATTATCAAACCCTGTAATCAACATGTTACCAGACAGAGCAGACTTTTTTGTAATAGAGGAAGAAAAAAAACAAATATTCACTATAAAATAATAACTACTGAATTTCATAACTTATCCTCTTCTTTAATTGAGTATCTTGAAACAATTTCCATTTCTTGCACATACCTCATTCTACTGGTTCAAAATTGATTAGTACTCTTGGTTTAATTTTAAAACTAGTTCAAAAATTGGTAGATACGTCTAATTTAACTTTATGATTGAAAATTCTTTAAATATTACATCCATCCCTGACAAAACACACACTTCACAATAAGCATGTGGTAAACCATATACATAAGATTATAATAAACATGTTATGTTCAATAAAAGCACTAAATTTAGTGTTACTAATTTTAAATTACTACTATAACATGCTACCGACTTAAAATATCCAACAAAGCTAAGTTTTATAAGAATTTAAAAACAGTTTAACCATTGTACATTAATTCAAGTAATAATCTTCATTGCTTAAAGATAAAATTAACTTTACATCTTACGTTATAACGAAATCTAAGTTAAATACATACTGTAAACTCTTTCAATAATGAAGGCCTCAAAGAAAAAAGTTACTGTGCGTATCAAGTACTGTCGCCTATATGAGTTTGCTTCAGCCTCATAAAATGCTAAACTATTTGCAGATTTCTCTTAGTCTATTATTACATTACGTAATAGTGCATTTTATTTGACGATTATTCCTCTAATATGAGCATAATTTACTATAATAACAAATTTATTTTAAGTTTAGTTGCTAATGCAGATGGAAAAAGACAGATAAGTGAAACAATTTTTGCTAAAAGGTTACCATTTTGTAAAAAAGCTTACGACAAACGTTAACTGACCTCTGACCTTTCACGAGGCCACTCGGCATTGTATATTATACAATATCAAAGCTTGCCTCTTGTCAGTTACATCTGACTGTTATATCGCACACAAACCATATATCTGTAAAACGAAGCAATGTTACTAATTTCTGGAATACTTTACAGTGTTTCCAAATATTAACTCAGGTCAGAAATCATGTTAGATCAATACAGATTTCTAACTTTGTGGGACACGTGAGTTATTCAGCAAAGTGTTTCGTTAGCAAAATAATATCTGGATTTTAGTTGTTTACTGTTGAATATATCATTTTTAATTTTATATCTAGGTGAAACAATTATAATATAAAATTACATGCGAAAGGTTTTTGAGTATATTTCATTATACTTAAATAGTAGTATAACGGTTATTAATTATTACTTTTCATAACTTGTTTTTAAAAGTACCAATGTTAATGTTTAGAGGCTTTTGAATAACAGACTTATCTATACTGTTAAACATTAAAACTAAGATGTATTCTTGGGTTTTGTGACCTGAGATTGAGGTTACGAGGACTGTATAGCTAGTGAATTGTTATGAGGAATGAAATGTTGTTTTCTAGTAGTGACAACTCAATTTCAGAAATGACTGTTACTATGAAACAATCGGATGAACCGAGTTAAAACATTCTTATTAAAATTTGTCATTAAAACAAATAATATTGAATAAATAATTGTTTATTTTGGAAGGAAACAGCTAATTGGTCATTCCTGTAGTTTGAAGTAAACAATATAGTTCTCACTGTACGGTATAGTCTCTTATCGATTACAATCAATTTCCGGAATTGCGATGGTTATAATCGATAGCTCGATACCGCTGTTAGTTGTCCTGATTGTTTTTGTCTTTAACATCAAACAGAACACTATTGAAAATATTGAACCTCTTACGTTTAGGAAAATCATAGTTTTGTTAATCTTGACTGAACATTAACAAAATATTGGATTTATATTTTTGTTTCTACTCGATTGCTTATAACATGAAAACTGTTTTAAATAGCGGAGAACAGTATTAATGAAAGTGGTTCATATAGGCAACCGGAACAAAAATATTCATTATTCGTGATCGGAACTGAATAATGTTATAGTGTCTTACACAATCTGTGTAAATAATAAAGTGTTCTATGTTGTACTTTGTCTGTTAATACGACAAGTACAAAGTAAAATAAGACAGTTTTATCTATTAATTCAAAGTATAACAAAACAACATGCTGAATATACTATAAATATTGTACACTAACTTTTCAATTTGGAACGAATTCAACAGATTAATTTAAATATTGAGGTTTAATAAATTGTATTCCTTTAACATTGACTTAAATTACTGGAAAGTCAAGAACTGTTATAAGAATCTATTTGCAGTTATTTTTGCATTAATAAATTTAAAAAGTGTCTCCTATTCAATAACTTTTTTGAAATTACTTTTCACGTGTTTTTCTTACAGCATTGACGGGATTTCTGCGTCAAGGAAAGGACGAGTATTTGTATCTTGATTGCTTTTATAGTTTGATTTTTACAGTTTTTCAGTTATACCCATTTTTATTAGTTTGAACCTTTGGAAACGGTTTTATTTTGGTTTCCAGACAATTTTTTCCTCGTAGGTGATTTTTTAAATTCAATAAAATGTAAGGAAATTCAGCACATGGGTAGTGTTGGTAGTTTTACATATACAGCAACACGAAAGCCAAAACATAATTTAAAGAACAGAACTTTAACTTCTCAATATGGAAAATGTCCATCATTTAGATCCATGACACTTGCCCTCTTTATATTCCCTGTCTTAAGCATATTTTTGGTCTTGTATTAAAATTTGACCGGCGACTTGGCCACCTCTCTGTTACATTATGCTGTACCTATATAACGAACACAGATTCACTTCATGGTCTCAAGGTTTTCACTGATAAATGAGTCTTTAAGTGTTTTATTTTATAAACAAATCAAAGCTTAACCAAGATGTTTATGTTATTAAATTGCATTAATAACGATGCTAGAATTCGTATGAACAGTTCAAAGAAGATATTCCACGTAGTAGAAAACCATGTAAGATCGTAAAAACTTATTGCGCATACAAGACACCCAAGTGTATCTTGTACAATGCAAACAATTTTTTCAATACTGAGAGAAACGGTTGTATTAACCGGAAGAAAGATTTAGCGCATTCTCACGGGTATAATTGTCAGATTACATTTCCGATAATACTGTTTCTTACAAGACCTGTTTTACACCTTATTAATATTTTAGTCGCTATACATTAGCAACTGTTATTATTATACAGGTAAAATTTTGTGAAACAATCATCTCAGAAATTAATTGAAAAATATTATTTATAGACTTACTACAAACATTTTCTTTAGAAACTAAAATTGAATTGAGCACTTTAATTAAATTATTGTTTTCTTGCTTTCAGTTCCAGAGCTCTCTTCAAGCTATTACCATATACAATCATGTAATAAAGTAATATTGTTTGTCTGTAATATCTCATAATTATTATCATATATAGAAATAATTACCTTTTTCAATTCCGAACATCTATTGCAATAACCAAGTTATTCTAGTCGTTCATAAAACTAACTTGCAGTTTTTCAGTAATAAATTATGTAGTTTTCGTGACATTGCTCCAAACTTCAGTAGTAGATTAATTATACCAAAACTAGCAGTTGTCGGCGTCTTCACATCAAATTCAATATGCTTTGCTCGTGTATGAGTAGGCCTACTATTGGTTCGGGTGAACTATATTTTGATGTCTATGTTGAAATTGCCTTATTTCCTTGATTATGAAAGTCTGTTTTAATATATTTATGGCAATTTTAATTTGCTTCGCCCTTAGTATTTTTGTTCCATAGTTTATTTCACCATGTTAGTCGAACAAGAAGAAATATATATAAATATATATAAGAATATATATATTTATTATTCTTAATATATATATATATATATATATATATATATATATATATATATTCTTGTTCGACTAACATGGTGAAATATAAAGATGAAGATAAACCATTGGCAAGACATTGTCTAGAACACAAACAAGACAAAATTGAAGAGTGTTTTTAAATTAAAAGGAATACACCAACTACCACAATGCCCTGATGAAAACTACAACAGATTAAAATTAAAGCACATGGAGCAAGCTCATCAAATTATGTTTGAAGACAAAAAATCCATTTGATCTAAATTTAAGGTAACTTTTTAAATAATTTTAAAACATTCAAAATTCGCCATAAATTACAAGTTGCATTCCACCCTTTATAAAAAATCAACTGTTCCAACAAGATTGAATTAGAAAAATTTTCACGTCAGCTGGACTTTGTCAAATGTTATGCACTGTGTTTACATTTATGTTTTATTAATTTTTGTTTACATGTTATAGTTCTGTATTCATTTTTATTTAAAACTTCCTGAAGACGGGGGTATTAAATCCCCCGAAATATAGAAGTGAAAAATAGTTCTTTTCTTTTCTTCTATTCAACACAGTGATTTATAAGAATATATATATATATATATATATATATATATATATATATATATATATATATACAGGGTGATTCGGTTAGTGTTACCGGCACTTTCTGAGCTGATTGTACTAAAATAAATAAAGAAAAAAGTTCATATAAACATGGGTCCGGAAATGCTTCCTTACTGGGTTATGGCCAATTGAAGATTTCACCAAAAAATTGTGTGCAGGAGGTCAAATGATGATTTGCCGCGTGTTTATGAAGAGATATTTATAGGCGAATGCAACTTTTTCTAACGGATTTTTAGATGAGAAATTGAATAAAGTTCATCTCATAGCTGTATCTCATTTAGTTTTTTTGTTATACTACAAAAAACAGAAATAAAATAATTTTGAAAACACTTTTTTAAGGTTTAACGGACAATTATTTTGTTAAATAGGCATTTGTTCTAAAGCGTCTTAGTGAAGATTAACAATGGGCTATTGTTACTGTGCAGTATATGATTATGATAATTCCCAACACATTCTTTAGACTCTGTGAAATAGAGACGACTCCCGCAGCTCTCGTTCACTTTGCTCGCTGTTCACTTCATATTTACGAAACCTGTTCATAACTCCTCCTGGAAGCAAAAGACATCGAGTATTTGTATGCAATCTAAATGACATATTTATAATTTTTATCCGCATATGTGCCCATTTCAATGTTTTGTTACAAAAACATAACAAAATAAGTAAGTTAAAATTTGTATAAATTATTTAGCAGCAAAAATTATACAGAAACACATACATTATTAAAATATAGGCATCCCTACCTCAGACCGTGAGGCCCTTTGCACTGATTACGGAGTGACAAGATATTGTGGGATTGGTAAGATTGAGAGTAGGGACCGCCTTTTTTACGATACATGAGGAAAAGTTTTTGGGCATTTATCTCAGACATGTCTCTTTGGGGGAAGGGTAAACCAGCTCTGTACCAAACTCTCCAGTCAAATATACAGGGGATGGCACGCCCTTATGGTAGGCTACCATCCCTTAAGGTGGTGCAATCGATTTTGAGTTAAGTAAATTTTTAAAAGTCACAATCCTTCAAGATTTCCTGAAGACATAAAAGGAAGAAAACTTTTTTGATCCCTTCAAAAGAAATTATAGACATTTGAAGTAGGTAGTAATTTTGGTATTTTTATAATCACTTCCTAATGGAAAAGTCTGATTTTAAGGATTTCTAATGTTTACAGTAAGTATGTAACAATAAAATACGCCCCAAACAAACTGCTGCAGAAAGGTAGTGCGTATACATGGACATTATAATGTGAGAGCAGTTTTCTAAAAATTTTGAAAGGTTTTCGAGACCAGGAGACAGGCTGCAAGGGATGAACTACAGTAGTGATAAAAGCAAGTGCAGCTTTGGCAGAATTGAGTAAAGGGGTGGACACATGAATCATACTAATAAAAATGGTAATGGTCAAATTTGGTAAAGGTATGTGGACTATCTGATAAAAATTAAGGTTAGAGAGGGAGCTGTATTTCCCATATATGTTTATGCTTAAATCCCACATATGCAAATTAAATCATGTGTACTGCGTTTATGTTTTGAATTATGATTTTTGCAATGCAAATTAACAAGTATTATAGTTTTGATAGGGAAAGATATTTTATTTTTTGCAGCATCCTGAAAATAAAAAAAATATTTAAGTGTCCATCAATAATGTTGTAGTCTGTATTGTGGAATTGACGGAATTTTAACCGATTTAAAACAATCCATAAATTTAATACAACTTTAATTATGTCATAGTAATCATATAATAATGAATAAAAGTCATATTTTTTGTAAACATTATATACTTAAAGTTGTTTAGAGCAAAACTAGATGGTTTGAGAAATATCCATTATTGACTAGTTAATTTATATCAGTTGTTGGTAGACCACTTAAAGTTAATATCATACAGACGGTTTATAAGAGTACTAGATTAAGATTACTCCACCACTGTTAATAGCACGCCAAGATCTCTCCAGGAAATGACCCCCAATACTCACTTCACCTTAATATTCGGTTAACCTGTCACTCTGCAATGAGTTTTCAGCTTCACGCCATACAAAACATTCAACACAAATAGAAGTAAAATTTGTCTTGTGTAAGCTACAACACTTAAGTCACTGTTATAGTAAAATACTCAAATTAGAGTAATAGTCATTATTAAAACCCAAGGTCAAATAATACATACTAGTGCAAGCTTATGAACTGAACAAGTCCTATTTCTGTTTGAACTCCCTCTATAAATGGAAATGGTCGAGGGCTAAGGGGATGTTTCCTTATGTGTCCTTGTAGTACTAATGCTAAGGAAGCCCTTATATGGTAAGGTTACCAAGATTAATACAATGTTTGTGGGACATTCCAATTTACCTTAACCACATTTTTGAATCGGCTTTACCATGTTAATTTTAAATATCTATGAGTTTCAACTCCATGCCCTACAAATCATTAAACAAAAATAGAAAGTATAATTTGTTTCATGTAAGCTACACAACACTTAAGTGACTTTTATATTAAATTTCTGAGATAAGAAGTAGTAGTAATTGTTAAGAAACCAATTTACACTCTAATTTATCTTAATGGGGGGGGGGGTGGGGGGGGGGACTCTAGATAAATATCTTTGTCTTCTCTTCTAATGCTTACTAAAACTTATATAAATTGCAAATCTCCGTTAAAGAGGGGAGACCTTATCCTCGGAGTGTGAATTAAATTGTTATATAATCAAAATTTCCATATTAATAATGTAAATTTGATCACAAAAGAAGTTCAATGTTACTATTGTTCGACCTGCTAAAGTAATTAAGACAAAAATAGTACTGGATACCTATAAAGTTCAATTTCTTTGTCGAATATTACAATTTTAATGTCTAGAAACACTCGATGCTAGAATGGCATATATCGGAGTGAACAATTCATTAATCTCGAATCAAGCACAATATAATCTGGATTTATATTGCAACTTTATACGAAATAGTTTTATTAAAATTTTATTGGTTTATATATTATTTTGAAACCTTATCACTTCGTCTACACAACTCGTTTAATGTAACTTCAAGAGACTTTGAACCGTTATAACATAATCCGTTGAGACACAATGTATTCTTACAAGCTAGATTGTACAAGGCAGTAATACGCCCCACGAAAATAGCAGGTTTCGATGAGGTTTCATGCAAAATGTATTATATATAAATTCGTTTAGTTCTCTATATGCCTAGCGGGAATACAGACAGACAATCATATAAAAATAAATTGACACAAGCATTCACTTCAGCAAAATTCCATTTCTGAACATGCACCATCACAGGACACTTTATTGTCTATGTAGATAGTTTTACGCAAAAGGCAAATTCTTTAAAAGTGATCTATGATTTTTCAATGTGTACTAGAAATAAATAACAACAAATTAATTTATGTAACTACCATACTATTGTGACTACTCCACTACTCCACTTCAAAGCCATATCAGATTTGGTTCCTAACTTACTGCAACATTGTCATTGTTAATTATATGTATACCGGGCCATCAATATCTTTAGCACCAAGCGTAGGCTCGTACAGCTTGTATGACAAACAAGGTTTACAGCTCTAAGTTTACAGTCACCTCCTAGGTCAGCATTACGTTGAAGGTACATCAAAGTATTATCATAGGATAATTATTAACAAAAGCAGTAACAATGATTACCATTTTTTTAATTTATATGGTATAAAAAAAAGAAACCTCTATTACCATTGTTATCAAATAGTAAATACACAGAGGTAGCCAGTTATTGTTGCTATCTTGTAAGAAGTATGTATTTGAAAGGAACATTAACTTTCATTTCATTACAAATTCAATGATTGAGAAAGAACAATGCCTAAACGCTTATTGTGCTGTTGGTGTTACTCATACAAAGCACAACTGCTAGACACAAAAATGCACAGTGACACCTATTATCTTGTTTATGATTGACAGCGTCCACCAAAACACAAGCCAAATCTGTGACTGTTGGCTTCTGTTGTCAGCGCATTCTATTGTAAGTCTTTGCAGCGTCTGTGTGTGCCTAAACAATGGGACACATTGCGTTGTCATACTGTCAGTGCAATGCCTGTCCCGTTGCTCCATTTCTGTCATTTGTTCAACAATGACAATTGTACACCTAACTATCTCATTAACTGCATGTGTTGTGAAAATTATACACTCATTGTAGTATATTTCTTATCTCTACAAGAACAATATCAATACCAAAACTTTTTACTTGTATATACTTAATTGTTTTTCAGAAACCAGTTTTTTATTAAATAAACCAAGTTATTCTACTTAATATTGTCAGTAAACAAGACATTTAAAAATCTTTGTATGTTATTTTATATAAATTTGTAGCTTAAAATATTATCGATCATTCTGTTTTCAAAAGCATGTACATTATTATGAATAGCAATTTTCTGAAATTGCCTATTCAAATTTAGAACGTACTCTTCTAAACTTATTCAAACACTCGCTCTGAGACATTTCTGGGAAGACAATGTAACCCATTCTAATTTGTATAATAGTAATAACATGTAAAATACATTCTCGTCATATATCAATGTGACGTATCCAACTACGCACTTTATTAATAAAGGCTTAGTATATATTTGTGAATAAAGACAAGGCCTTTTCGACCTTTCTCAGCGATAAAATAATTTACTATTAAATCAAAGGAATATTTGAATAAGGTTACAGAGGGGTTGGTAGGCCTGGTCCTATCCTGTTAACACGCTTAGTGACGCTCCGTAGTTTAATAATTAATTTATTAAGTTTTAGAATATTATAAACAGTTTTAATACGTGAACAATCTTAACTAACCTGCGCTGAGGAAATTCTATAGTGACGTGGACAATATTTACCGTGAGTTCTAGCTGTACAATTAACCTCAAAACTAACAAGGTTAGACTTGTACACGGCAATAGAACCACGTTGACGCAACTACGGAGCGCCGAGCCTTATCAGCCGGTATTGATATCGCTTACAATCATCGTTAGTGGCGTTATCAGTATCGTCGTAACCTGATATGCCAGGGTACGCTGGATCGGTTACTACTCCCTGACATTACTTTTTGCTGTGTATTTTAAACGCCATTGATTTTAATTATTTTTAACTGTTATATTTTATATTGTTATTGTTGCTGTTTTTTTTGTTTTTGTTATACATATTCTATTGCTGCTGTTGTTTTGTTGGAGTAATTTGCTATTTATTAATTATTTATTTATTGAAAGATGTCATTTACCATCGAAACAACAAAGACTGGAAAACCTTGCATTCTTTTTGAAAAATGTTAAGTACAGGCAGCATAGGGTTTTAAAAAGTGGTGACGTTTCCTGGCGATGTCTCGGGAAAAACTGCGGCGCATCTATTAAAACCGATGCAAACAAGACAACAGTGACTGTGTGCAACAAAAAAACACAGTGGCGAACACCCAGTCACTATGCGTTCGCTGTTGTCGCCGCTACTCCAGCCCCGGACTGCCACTGCCGCTGCCGGCACCTCGTCACCGCTGCCTGCTCCCGCCACACCCTCGGCCACCGCACGTGCCTCGCCGCCTGTCTACTCCACCCCCTCCCACGCCATATCACTCAACACTTTACCAACACCTGAAGCCTCTGAAGAAGAGATCCACATAATCAGGAATAAATTTGAGCGCCTTGAAGAAGAATATAAAAAACTTCTAAACCACACCATTGAATCTGACACTCGGCTGCTACAGTTCACTGATCAGATTTTTCCTGTGAGTGTCTCGCCCCGCGTCGACCAGACCGCCCGCGCTTCCGCGACAGTGGACTGCGGTGTCCAGTGTGAGGTGCCTCCAGCTTCCTCTCCAGCTCTCGTGGACTCAGGTGTTCAGTGTGATCTACAGGAGCAGCCTACTTGTATGGTTGGTCAATGCACTGAAAACATAGCATTGATCAAATCACTAAAGACAACCATGGAAGTATTAACAGCTGAAAACCAGTGTTTGAAACTCCAACTTGAAAAGTTTGAGTGTGCGGAGCCATGGACGGAGGTAAAAGGAAGAAATAAACAGAAAATAGCAACAAGCAGTAAACCACAGGAGCAGGTACGTGGGGGAAAAACGCCGATTGCCTCGAATCAAAAAGTAAAAAATAAAAAAACTAAGCAGAAAAATATTGACAATGCAGCAAAAAAAATTCACAAAGTCAAAAATCCTAAAGTTCAAAAAATAACAAAACCTCAACTAACACACGCAAATTTCCAATCTTCTCAGACATGTATCCCTCACTACACATCAATTACCGTCAGAGGAGACAGCCACGCTCGTCACATCGCGGGAATGGTGATGAAGCTGACCGGCCCTAGGACATCGGTTAGCGGCATGTGCATGCCTGGAGCCCGGCTGCTCGACATCATACGTCCGGACCAAACGTCACCTGACCCTGGACCACGGTGTGAGGTGCTAATCGCCGGCACCAATGACTTGGCTGTCGGCGAGCAGCGTAACATTTACCGCCACCTTGAGAACTACATCGTGGCCAGACCGGCCGGCACCGAGCTTCTCCTCGCCACTCTGCCGCATCGACACGACCTGGACCTGGACCACCCCGTACACGTGGAGACCGTGCTCGTGAATGCCTTCGTGGAGGAACTGGCTGCCCGGCACAACGTCCGCTTATTGAAATTTGATGAAGTCGGCCGAAGGTATTTCACGAGACACGGTCAACATCTCTCCATGCGGGGGAAACGGATGCTGGCAGGGATGATTGTCAGAGCTCTCGCTTCTTCTAGTCCAGAGACGCCGTCAACGTCCCTCGAGAGCGCTCCGGCGGCCATCGCATCTTCTCCGCTCGAGCCAGTGCCTACTGAGGTTGTTGGAGATTCGACTGGGACCCTACAGCCATCTCCAAATCTCCAGCGCCTCTCATACGCGGACACCGTGAGAGGACTACCTAGTGATGGTCTCGATGGACGCTCTCCTGTCTCAAAAAACTTGACAGTGCTGACCAGTGCGGAACCAACCTAGGGAGGACCTCGGATCCAACATCAAAAAATGCTCATATTTCTAATCTCGACATTCAAAATTCAAAAATTTCAAATCACAAGCTTAAAGTAATTCACCAGAACGCTCAAGTTGCGACTAACAAGGTTTACGAATTGGCGCTTTTGTGTGAAGAGCTTAAACCTGATGTGCTGGTTGTCTCGGAGCATGGTTTTAAGCCCGAATCAATCGATATCTTCAAAATTCAAAATTTCGAATTGGCAAACTATTTTTGTCGAAATCATTTTAAAGGGGGTGGTGTGGCAATTTTTGTGAAAAAATCGTCAAAAATCGAATCTTTTAAAATTGACAACAGTTTGGACTTGGATTTTGAGGCCGTAGGTATCAAAGTCTCGTCAAACTCTTTTGGTAAATTAACGGACTTTACAGGTCTCCAAATGGCTGTGAACATTCTTTTTTTGAAAAGTTTGAGCATCTCTTAAATCGTCTTTCTCAAAATTCAATGAATTTCGTATTAGTTGGTGATCTTAATATCAATGTAATGGACCACACCAACCCCCTTACCCAGCGGCTTCGCGATGTTCTAAGATCTTTTAACTTAAATTGGTCCGTGAATACACCGACACGAGTGACCGCGACGTCGAGTACTGCCATCGACAACGTCATTACCAACATTTCTGACACCACAGTCTCTGTTTTGAATACGGCGGTCTCTGACCATTTTGCGCAGGAGATAGTGGTTCATGGATGCAAACTACAAACTCAAAATTCAAAATTCAAAATTTCACGAGTTTGTAATTTTCAAAACATTTGCCATCTGAACAAACTTTTAAAAAATGAATCTTGGAACTTTTTAAATAACTTTCAAAACGTCAATGACATGTATCGGGCATTTAGTAATGCTTTCAATTACTATCTAGATGTTGCGTGTCCTTTTAAAAAAACAAAAATCAATACCAAACCTCAGAAAATTTCATGGTTGACCAAGGGCATTCTCATATCTCGAGAAAAACTAAAATTCTTTCACAAAATCTTTATTGAATCTGAAAATGAACGTTTTAAACAATTTTTTAGAACATACCGGAGGATCTACAAGAAAGTCATACGAGCGGCTAAAGCCTATGACATCAATAGAGCCTTGGTTGAATGTAAAAATTTTTCAAGGACAGCTTG
The DNA here is from genome assembly GCF_021130785.1 of Homalodisca vitripennis. Classification (NCBI taxonomy): domain Eukaryota; kingdom Metazoa; phylum Arthropoda; class Insecta; order Hemiptera; family Cicadellidae; genus Homalodisca; species Homalodisca vitripennis. The sequence continues at coordinate 24,928 of NW_025776203.1, read as the reverse complement.
GAAAATTGTTAATGATTCTTCTCGAGATACGAGTAAGGACAAGGGTTCCAGATCATTTGTGATCAAAGTTGATGACACAATTGTTGAAGATCAATTACTAGTGGCAAATGAATTCAATAAATATTTTTCTTCTGTTGCCTCAATGAATCCGTCATTCACGGAAACTCAATCTTGTGGAAGGCGTGTTCCGGAGCCGGTTGCGTCCATGGCTCTGCCTCCTGTGTGTGGGGATGAGATAGCACGTGTCATACAGGGACTGAATTCGAAGAAAACAGGTGACGCAAATGGGATGTCAGTTTGGTTACTTAAACGGTGCCTCAGGCACTTATTAGGACCACTCACAAAACTGATAAATTCCTCATTCGAATCTGGAACTTTTCCTTCTCTTTTGAAGACAGCCAAAGTCATTCCAATTTTCAAGAAGGACGATCCTTACATTCCAAGCAATTATCGGCCCATATCAATTCTTCCGGTGTTTCAGCAAAATTTTTGAAAAAATTTTCTATGAAAGACTTGAAAGCTTTCTAGAAAACAAGCGGATTCTGAATCCAGAGCAATTTGGATTCAGAAAAAAACAAATCCACAATTGACGCTGTGAACAACCTTTTGGAAAATGTTGTCGATGGATTGGAACGGCGAGAACATGTGCTTAGCATATTTCTTGACCTGTCCAAGGCATTTGACTGTGTGCATCATGAGACACTGCTGCACCAGTTGGAGAAATGTGGCGTTCGGGGACTCCCGCAGCTGTGGCTTGCTTCTTACCTAAGGGAGCGGGATCAGAGCGTGGAGATTTCGAACGTCACATCTAACAAAATCAAAATGCCTCATGGTGTCCCTCAGGGATCTATCCTTGGGCCTCTTTTATTCCTGATTTATGTCAGTAGATTGAACTCGGTGATCCAACATGGGAAACTAGTTCAATATGCTGATGACACGACTCTCCTGTTTTAAAAGCAAAACACTGCAAGAACTGGAAATCACAACGTTTGTTGAAGTGAATTCATGTATTCAATTCTTTTCTGAAATGAACTTGAAAACAAATCAAACCAAATCAAATTTTGTACATTTCTGCATTCGGCAGAATACACGTTCGGATGGGCCAGCTGTATTTGTAGATAATGTCCTTTTAGAGGAAACATACTCTACAAAGTTTCTGGGAATGTTCCTGGACAGAGGGCTGACCTGGGACGACCACATCGACCACATATGTGCTAGAGTTTCCGCAGGTATATATGCCTTGCGCAACCTAGCAAAGTTATGTTCCCCCAAAGTTTTAAAAATGGCCTACTATGGCCTTATCCATCCACACTTTGCGTATGGAGTAAGACTTTGGGGAGGCTGTGCCAAAAATAGATTGGAACGAGTATTCAGACTTCAAAAAAAGGCTGTCAGAATCATACAAAAGTTGAGTTTCAGAGAGTCGTGTAGGGAATCTTTTAGGGAGCTTGGATTTATGACTTTGCCCTGCCTCTACATTTTTGAGGTGATTACGTACTGCAGATCAAGGTGTACTCTGATTCGTGGCAGGAACGTTCACCAATATGAAACAAGAGGCAGGGACAACTATCGAACTCAGCATCACAGACTGGCGTTGTCGCAACATCTACCTCAAGAAGTTGGTGTCAAACTGATCAATAGGCTCCCTAAAAGAATAAAGAATTCCAACAATCAAAATCAATTTAAAACTCGTCTAAGACGCCTACTGGTGTCTAGAGCGTTTTTCTCTGTCGATGAATTCATGATGAGTCGCTGGGATTTATGAGAGCATAGGATCTGAGGTCAGTGAGAATGTGTTTGAGAGAATGTATGAAGATGTAAGTTTGACTGTGTGTGTGAATGTATAAGGGGTTGCTTATAACTATAATTATAAGGGGTTTCTTGACGATTGCGATGCAATGTTGAATTGTAAAGAAAATGCAATAAAAGATGATTTGATTTGATTTGATTTGAGTATCTGTTTTATCACATTTTTTTTTTCAAGAAATATTTAATTTCACGAGTTTCGTGATTCGGTATATATCTTCCTTACTCGCAAAGTTTACAAAAAAACATGACCAATACAAGTGCTCGTGTTATTTGTAACTCTTTTTGGTTCCCTTATTTGCTAGTTTCAAACATTCTACTCCGTTGAATGATAGCAATAAATTGTAATCATCTGCCAATTTGTTTTTGTTGAGAATATTAAGGTTTCAAGGTTTAACGTCTCAATCCAAAGTAAAGAATGTATATTCTTAAAATTTGTACCACGAGTAAAACATATTTAATTCATATATATATATATTATATATAATTATTCTTTTTTTGTAAAGTTGTGATATCTATAAGCTGGTAGAAGAAGGAATGTTCTAGAATTAATTTGCATCTCTAATTTAGAAATTTCTGCTATTTGAAATGTAACAGGTTCACAACTTATAATGCGTAAACTAGGCGGTATATAAATCATAATACCGCCGCCTCGTTGAGTCTCACTGGAATTAATGTAACCTAAATACCATTTATTTACCATTTATAATATTGCATTTCATCTTCTGAAATCCATACTTCTGTTTAAATAATCATACCGCCGTTTGTTGGTAATGGTAAAAGTTTTTACTCATTAATTCATCTACATAAACTACATAAATTGCTTTATTCACTTCTAATAATTTTATAAATTTCACTAAACTTTAAACATTCTTCTAATTTATTCCTTATTGTTTTGACAATTTAACTGTAAAATCAAATATTATTAAAAAATATTTTTCAACACATTATTTTATGAGGGAAAAGCTTTTAGACCGCTAAAAAATTTTAATCTAATAATAATTAAAAAAGTATAAACTCAATTTAATTTGTCGAAATTAAAGATTAAAGGGAATAGATTTTTAATTTTTAGTCTGTTTATTTTTTTGTCATTTAGAGAAGTAAAAATGTCGTGTTCACCATTATAAGGGTTTTAAGTGAATTTTGGGATATATGATTATTATGTAATTTAAGTTTAAAAATGGCAGAAGATTTCAATGCATTACCAATTTTCATGAAAATAGACGGTGTTTACCAAAGTAGTAAAGTAAAAAAAGATATAAAATTTTCTTGTATAAACAAGTTATGAAAAAGGATAATTAATGTCGGGTATTGGCCAATGTTATATGTTACAAAATATATCAAACATATGACGATAGCAAAAGTCCGAAATCCTGTTATCCTTTAAAACCAGCCATCGTCAATAACAAACTTTACAATGAAGTTATACAAATGGTGATTTCTAATAGTATGTTCAGAAATGATTGAGAAACCTCCTTTTTTTCTAAATAATAAAAACATTACTGTACGACGTTTATTAATGTCAATTGCTGAAATTTGAAGAGTACTGGGCCCTTATATGGAGACTATTTACGACTAGGTACATAGAGCACTCGTGCCGGGATAATGAAGAATCGTGACAGCCAGCTTTAATAATATTCCTCTCACCTGACAAAGCTATGTTCACTCTCTACAGCCTGGAAGGCAATAGAGTTAAACAAACCTTTGCTGAACAAACTAAAAGGAGAAAAGCCCAAATAACTGTAAATATGATAAAACACTAAAATAGTAACTAGAAGTTTCCAGAAACGAGGTAAGCTTCTAGAATTGGCCGGCGACACGACCAGCCGTAGTCGAAGGTTGAAAGGTCAAAAAGAAGGCCGGTACTTCTACCGATCTGACCTTCGGCCAACGAAATTAAATTGGCAGGTGCCACATTGATATTGGAATACAAAAATGTTTTAATGTCTTTAAAATATTAGCAATGAATATGTTTTTTTCTTCTTGGCTGCACACGCTTGTAAAGTAAAATCTATCTTATTTTGTACCATTGCACAAATAAATTATACAAAACACTTAAAAGTAACCTCTCTTGTACATATGTGTTTTAATTATATAAATTATTACAACTTCAGTCAATGAATCATTTTTATAGTTAATTTCAATCAGAAATGAAACCAATATTAAATTTGAAATATTACATTTTAGAGTGTACGAGTTTAAAAATGTTAATAATCAAAAGAAAGTAATAATTTAAAATAAGGAAATAACATTTAATCAATATACCGTAACTTATGAACTAGAATCAAGAAATACTAGAATCAAATATTTAGAAATATGCAACATTATTGAGTCGAATATTCATAAATGAAAAGGTATGACTGTTCAGCAGCTACAACCGATAGTTTTAAGCTATATTAATTAAAGAACAATTATTTTAATGTAACCTTTGTTCCCTTAATAATCCTGCAAAACAAACTTTTTTGCCGTAACATTTCCGCCCCGGCGCTACAGAACAGCTTTATCTGTCACAGGATTAAAGTGTAATTTTTTCAGGATAATTTCACGTGTTTTTTCGCCTCGACCAGCGTAACAACGTGACATTCGGCCAGGTTTATTCGATATGAAAGTGGTACTAAAATTGCAAGATTAATATTTTACTGCTACAAAAAAGCTTAGTTTTTCTCTCACTAAGATAGACCCAACAAATATCTCAATCTCATTTTTAATAAAAGGAATTTTAGTTTTGTTTTAATGATAAAATTAAGGAGAACCGTCCATCCTACATTTACAAAATTAGAGCAACATATTTAATTATTTTTTCATTATTACCTAAAACCTAGTATGGCGCATTGTTTAACACCTGATGCTATTTAAATTATATTTGCACCCAAACTGTAGGAATTTAAAATCCCATAATAAAGCCGTCTTAAAATTTTTATTTAGTAAATTTACGAGTCAATATTAGCTGTAGGCTGCTTAAAACTCATGTTAAACTAACATTTTTAGTAAGTAAGCTTTTAAAGAGTTGACAATTTTTTATTTTTTCTTATTTTCGGAAATTAACCAGATGTTTCATACTTTAAACTATTTCATAACAAAATATATTATTTTCATAATAATACGTTAAACTTAAAAGACAATAACAAAGTTACGTGTATGCTATATAGCATATTTCAGTTATACACTATTCATTAAATAAATAATGATACAATACTCAATTTTATTTATTTATTTAATGACAAGACAGCTTATTAATGAATACATCGAAACCGCAGTATTTACATCTAAGATCAACAGGATATTTGTAATTTACTAACTATTGGATATTTGTAGAGTGGAGTGTAAAAAGTACAGACCTCGAAGATCCTACTTACGTCTTTTATGGACCTGACATCGTACTGCTCTCAGGTAATGAAATACAATGAACATATGATATAGCTCTCTCTTGAGTCTAGGTGTTAGCTACGTTTTTTTTACATCACAAAGTAAAGTTTTTCTAAAAAGAAATAGCAAAAGAAATACACTACACAGATGTTTTAGAGCCATTAAAAAGTTTAATTATAAGAAACTTCAAATAATGTTTCGCCATTGGTTGAGTCTTGTGTTCTATTTACCCACACATCTGTGATAACAAAAGTACATTATTATACATTGATGCATTGAACGCGTTCACAGAAGAGGTCACTTTGATCTACCAACTGTTCCTCAGTTCCGGTTCTCGGACAACAGCAAACTCTGTTACCCAAACTGTAACAACTGTAGCAGAGATATTAATTGCAATTAGCGATGGACGGAAATATCACAGTTATCACATGACTGAATGTGGCACGGTTCATTTCTGATATATAAAGGAAAACACGCTACAAAAAATATCCATGTGTAAGCTACAATTTATTCACATTTAAACTAATATAATCAATCCCTAGACAAATGTCCTTCCACAGTCAAACACTGCTCAGTCAATAACACAGAGCTCTTACCATTTTTGCTTTTAAAAATCTAAACCACCGCCAAGTAACAAAATCACGTGACTTTTTGTCCAAGTGACACTCATTTAGAGGGAGGTTTTAAATAGATAAGGGGAAGATATATCCTAATCCTAATAAGTACAAATGCGAAAGTTATTTTATTGTTTTTTACGCTTTCACGCGTAAACTATTCAACCGACAATTTTTACGTCCAATTCTTAGGGTACCTGGTATTAATGTAGGCCAATTCTTATTTGAAAATTCTTCCGGCCTACGCCTCACTGGTTTATAAAGCAACAAATTCCCAACTCGTTCTGTGAATTTGTGAAATATTAATTGAAATAGCCAGTTACATGTAATCAACTGTTTCAGGTAAACGTAGTTTTATCATAGTAAAAACATTAGTTTAATTCATTTAACCCCTATTTTCGATTTGTTTACATTTATAGTCTTGAAAGCATAGAGTGAGCTTTATGATAACAAAACTTCTTGTTTATACCTTTTCTGTAGACACTGTTGAGCTCAGAGTAAGAAGGTATCTAGATAAGAAAATTTAAAATATTATTATGTCATACTTTTAACTTTAAACCTAAGTAAATATTAAGTATGCAATATAATGTATAATGAAACTCAATATTGGCGTCGGAAATATAATTCACTGGAACCGGTAACAGTTAGCTATAAGATATAATAAAGTATCACTAATAATTCGAGGTCGTTATAAAACAATAGAAATAAAAAGACAAATCCTGATGATACTCTAAAACGAATACTTGTACGAGATACAATTTAAGTACCCTATATTTTTATACAATAATGTTGTAAAATCTAACAATGTTTCTTATTATAAAATGCAGTTAAACAAGGTAAAGCAGAATATAAGTGGACTTGTAAGTTGAATACTTATAAAACTGGTTGGAACACTGAATAATGACAGGAAGCAAGGTTCTACCAAGGAAGTTTAACAGTTTACCACTGTGTAGTTGATTACCTATCCGTAACTGTTTTAATTTGATCGAGTTATTTAAATGCACGACCTTTGTGAGTAGCTTGCCTTTAAAGGAGTCTTTAATTACATAGTCGATTTAGTTGGTTTTATTAATCCAAGTTTGTGCTAAAACATATCAACAAACTTCACTAGACTTTAATCACTTAAATGTTACCGAATTGAAACCTAAATTAAATTAATTATATTTGTATTATATTATATGATGTGAGTGATATAATTCAAATTATTGGAAATTCTTTTTTGGGTAATAGTATACATAATAAAACTTATATAATATTATTTATAAAACGTTTTAGAATGTTAATTTTTTATATTTTCTCTGTATGTTGGATATACATCTTCTACCGCAAAGGCCATCCTTTAATAACAACTTTATAATATTATACACTTAACGGATTGTTTGAGTAATAATCTTCATCACAGCGTGAAGGTAAGATTGTTGATGAGCCAAGAGATCATAGGTTCGATTCCCGGACAGGTCATAGACATAATTTTAGTGTAATAAATTAAAATGTCGCTGGTGTAGATAGAATTGCCTATAAAGGGATCTCCGCTTGAAATTAATCTCTTGGAATTTTTCCCCCTTGCAAGTCTTAACGTTATAGTATTTTAATCCAAACTCAGCTGTTTTTTATCTATGTTTGGAGGAATCTGTCAACATAACATCATTACATTAAGAAGAAGCCAACTCTCACTTTAGCCTCTCTTTAGTCTGGTCGTTCTCATAGTCCACTGGCCTGTGTGTGGGTAGGATCAGGGGGAGAGTCGGCACTAATAAAAAGTGCTATGGTCTCAGATAGGTTTTAAACCTGCACTATCTCAAATTCAGATCCAAAATGCGATGTCATAGACCTTGAGGGCGTCAAAACTTCCGGTTGTTTCTTTATATGATTTAAATAGAAAAAGGATATTAACGTGTGTAGTTGTGCTTTAGCTTCATGCAACTGTTGGTTGTACTGCAGGTTGTTTATGCACCCAACAAGTGTCCAAAATTGAACTCCTAAATTGGAACTGTTTTTACTAAACTGATATTTGTACTTTACAAACAAAGTAAAAACCCTCACCTGGATGATATTATAAAATAATTTTTGAGGCTTATAATGAAATCTCAGATATGAAGTGTTTCTGTATTTGGAAACACAATTTGGTGATGAATCCAAGTTCCACGTTCATATTAACTAAACATCGCTAACTCCCCAATATTACAACACATTTAATATTCCCACATTAGATATGGTAAGAAATATAGTTTTCCTTCAGTTATTATTATCACTTTAACATGTATTAAACTAGAAGCAAGATTACGTCATCAAAAGGACACTCAGTGTTACCTAGAGAAATTGTATATTAAATAACTTCAACAGAGACAGAATCGGTCTGGCTAAGTTACGTATGTACAAGAGATGAGTCTCTCAGAGATGTGGCATTCGATAAATTATTCATTTGTGCAAAATTTCTCAGTCACTGTCTTTAAAGTGTGCTATTAAGCATTATGCCTTGATATTCCCAAAATCATGATTAATCCTACTAGGCTTTTATTTATTGATTAGACATTATTATTTATACATATTCAACAGTCTATAAGGCTAATATATGTTAATATATGTGGGAAATTTTAATAGATCAGTCAAACCTAATCTTACAACTATCAATAAAACTTGGAAATACATTTATTTGATTGGTTTAGTAAGGAATACAGTCTTTGGACATAATGGATAGCCACGTGAATGGTTCCTAATGCCTTATTCCTACCACATGATTCTGATTAACTGAAAAATATTAATCCATTCCGTTACTTTACCAATCAGGTTTTTGTCACAAGAGGCGCAGGAATCTATAAATAAAACATTTCACGAGTGTCTTCGGCTACAAAATACTAGGAGATGCACTCGCATGTCTACTAACAAGGATTCAATCCACAATTTATTGATAACATCTGACCCAATTATTTCAAGCTTGTTACCGCAGTGGATAAGCCATCGAACTAATTTGGAACCAGCAACTAAGGACTTCCTGTTTTTCCCTTGAGAACTAGGCTCATGCAGTACGGAGCGAGCCGGCCTAGGTCGCCCCCTCCGCACCGACCGTTTGCATTGTCTCCAGGGAGGGAACTGCTTCCTGTACCGTAACAGATGCGGCTTGTTTTTTTTTACGCAAAATCAAAATATCCATTTATTCAATTTCAGAGATGAAACTCAGGCTAATGACACAATGGTTAGAATAAATTGGAAAATAAACCAATTATTGATAGTTTTGAACAACCAAATAATATTATAAATGTGAAATTGCCGTTGTTTAAATAAACATCTATACAAATGTTTCGCTTTCACGTATAAACTAGTAAACGGATTGTAGGGTCCCTAGGATGAACATAGTTCATTCTTATTTCGTAAATGCTTCCGGGTTACGCTCCACAGGTCTTTACAGCAACAAAATATCCCATCTTGCTCGCCTAATTAGTGTAATTTGAATTCAAAGAGCCAGTTAAATGTTATCAACTGATGTATAAACATTTGATTATGAAAGCACTACTATATGTTTAATTATTATAACCAATATTTTTAATTTATGAACACTTATAGAGTGAAAGCATAAAAAAGTAACAACCGTTCTTATTTTATCATCCTAAGTAAACCATTTTGTATATTCTGGGTCACAAATCAACACAAGAGACACTAAGTTCAGTTTTTGTGACAGAAAATCGTAAAGGTGTCATCGCATCTATTTCTCACTGATGAGGTATATAATACTGATTAGGTATATGATTATAGGTACAATAAAATAATTCCTAGACTGTGCCAAGGACAAATTATGATATAGAGAACATGGATTGGGAAGCAAGACCTTTAATGAATCACGTAGTATCTTTACATATGGATAGCAACTGTCACAATGTAAGTATTGATATGTGTTATTATTATTGATGTCGAAATTCGTTTTTAATTTACAATAACAGTATCTATACAATTAAAAAAACTATACTGTTTTGATTTCAACCTCGTTACCTCGTTACATAGGTCTCTTTACATTATTTGTCAGGGGAAAATTAGCCAACTCCAATTTTGCATTGAACATATAATTAGTTGAACTAAAAGTGCAAAACCTGAAATAAGAATTTTTCACACTTTTCATTTTCTATTCCTCTTTAATCATAAAAACTGTAGAATAGGTACCTGATGCACCTTATATGACTAATTTTATTTTTTTAACTATAGAACCCTTTCATATTACGCCACAAGTCCTGTCACTAAGAAAACTATGAACTTTGACTTTGGAGTTCTTGTACATTGATCTAAAATAGTTCAAATGTTACTGAAATCATGCGAGCTTTTCAAATAAATGCACGGGATTGTGCATAGAGATTGCGGGCGAAGCCGCGGGTATGTGCTAGTTATTAATTTAATTGAACACCTAATTAAAATACGTCTACTGTACTGACACATTTTGGAGCAAATCATTTTTATTCAAATTTTTACCCTTCCCAAGTCTGGATTTATTTATTTAATAGTCTTTTCCTTTATATATTAAAAAAACTACTTAAAAGACCTTTATATTTTTATATATATATATATATATATAAAGTAAAATATTGTCACTATGGGGCCTTACTACAGAAAATATCATTTGTCTGGACACCTCCCCCCCCCAATTTTTTTCTGGCAAAGTTCTTGCGCTCCTTGTTAACTTCAGCAGTGGCAGGCCTTCCGAACAGCAACGACAGCACAATTTAGAACGACTTTTCACCGACTGGCTAAGGATGATGGGTTGGAATGAACAAAGTTGGTTTGAACAGTCATCCTGTTGGGTGATTGCGTTTGATGGATATATAACATAACCACTACAAAACGCCTACTACTTTCATCGTTTCTTGCAGAAGGTACTTGCTGTTTCGACTGTTTGGGTTTCTTCAGGTGGGTGTTGACCTCAGATTTCAGAGGTCCACCCTTGCTCCACCGTCATCGTGTCTGTCATATCGTAGTGCACTCAATTGTGCACCTTATGAGACATCGAGAACATCTACTCACCTAGATTACACTATATGTATTTGTAATGTGAAAACGATATCTGAAATTCTTTTTAAGCTTCCTCACCACTGATATGTTTTAGGTTCTCTTTAGAGGAACATCTCTCAAGATTCCAGGAGTCAAGTCTTTGACAGCGACAGGTTTCAGGCGGAATACTTAAGGAAGGTAACTGGCTGGTTTATGCCTTCCAGTTGAAACCACACTGGGTACAGCAAAAACGGATTTCGTTACTAATTTCCAGGAGAGGCACATCACTAACCACAAATTTCAAGATTCTGGGTTGCAAGGTAACAAAAAGGTAATTAATTAAATGGGTCTAGTCTACTGCGGGAGATTACTGTTGGAGTTGATGGGGTTCGTTCTCTATGAGTCAACGGTTCTTACTAGCCTAGACACAAAGGTTTGTCACCCCCTACCTGCTTTGTCTGAAGAGCTAGCTTCCCCTTCATCCGAAGGGACATGATATGAAATTAGTGTCCTAAATTCTTCCACATTGATCCCAACGGGAGGCGGCCCTTACCCCCAATCTTACTCATTCAGAATATCCTGTTACTCCGGAAGGTCCTTAATGGACTAGATTCAATTTTAGGCTTCGTGTTCAAAGAAAACGAAAAAAGAGAGAGGAAGGTGAACCCCATGCCAACATAGCTACGGTATATGTAAAGACATATAGATTTTCTCTATTAGTTTTTCAGTATAAGTGTTTAATTTTGGATACGGTTAATAAGTTATAATTTACATTTCATGAAAAATACCAGTATAAATATTATAATTCCTACAACATATAATAATTATATAACAAATTGCATCTATTTAAAAATAATTGCCGTCGTTAAGCTGGCAGCTCACATTAATGAAACCACTACGAGCACCTATAAATAATTGCTTAACCAATATCGTCAATTCTGTAGTTGGTTAGTAATTGCATGTATTCTGCGTGATTACAGGTATTGTAACTAGAGAGTACTTTACTGCTATCCAGCCCCATTGAAAACTCTTGTAACAAAAGGTAACCCGTAATGACAGTGTGATGTTCCAGGTCACTAAATCTACTCAGACGCGACGAGTAGTACAACATTGGTCATCTGATATGTACCACCTCATCATTTAAACATGTAGCCTCATTCACGCTCTATTCTAATTGAATAAAAATTACACTTTTCCATCCCATCAAGTGGGCTTCGCTAATGCTCTTCCAATTATAACTGACGCAGCTTATCGTATGGTTAGAGAAATTAAATAGTCAATAGATCTCTAGCTGGGTTTTAATTGAACTTTTTGTATAGTTAATGCTTTAACCGCAGAAATGCCAGACGTATTCAAAGAACCTAGCGTAGTTGCGTCTAAAAGTCTTTAAATACGTCATTTAAAGTTTATTACTAAAATCAAACATCCATCAGTTACATAACCTAATATCTAAAATGTCATAAAATGCCATTTAATGGTTGGTAATGTAAAATTTATTTTATCTTCGTTTTATTTAATTTTATTTAGAAATTAAGATTTTAATTTTCATGGATTTAAAAGTGTAAATAGAATCCAAATTTGTTGCCCAAGTAGTTTTACTACAACCCAAAAGATATTAGCACAAACTAAACACCAATATTATCCTACACGTTTCTAATCAATCATAACACAAATTAAATAATTTACTTATTTTAAAATATTAAAATATTATACCAAGTTTATTTTGATCTCTCAACTCTTAGAAATTGATATTTAAACACAACTCAACTCAAGGATATTTAATCCTTGATTAAAGTATGAGAGAAATGTATTTTGAGCAAGTGTCACTTACTTACAATTCAATATGTTCGTAAGTAAAATATTCAAAAAAGGGAAATAGTAAAATGTCTCTTCTTAAAGCAACAAGAAGCTGGTTCTTAATGTCTTCTTTGAAAGTTTTACAATTTAAATCAATGATTTATGTAACGAGTAGTACAAATTGAGCATTCCGAATGAAAAATTTTTCTGGTTACATAAAAGAAATGTAAATTCATCTCAAATTACAAAATTAAATATAAAATAATGCAGATTTGTCGGTTCTCTTTGTTCTTGTCTTTTATTGTTTGGAAATTATTACATCAAGCTTAATACGCAATTACATTATTTTTCTAAGCTGTATCATTTTATAAATATATAACTATACTCTAAAGATATAGTAGTATATTTTGAAATTAAAATGCAGGTAAAAGTACTCGATGTTACTGTACAAGGTAAATAAACTGATGTTTAGAGTAAAGGGTGCAACTTCCATTTGACAAAATTTCATGGATAAAACGATTCAAGTAAGGGTTTGCATGGAGGAAAATCTTTCTTCGATGCTAAGAAATCATATAATTAGAGCTAAATATGAATGTAACTGCTATAAACCATATGTTCTATCATCTTGGTTAAGATACAAAATATTGCATTATAAATGTTATATATTTAGATTATAAGATAACAATTGCGATGTAAGAAGAATATTTATAGCATTACTGGTGTTAATGTATCTAAATTTTTAAATGCTGAAAGAGTAAAAGTAAATTTTTAGTTCAAGCCAAATTATAAACGGTGACTGGCCCTCGGTGTTTATAATAATATTATAAAACAAGGAATTTGGAATGAATCTGCAGTTTTTAATTTTTTTTATTCAACCACCCCTTAGAATAATAAATTTTTTTTTATTTTTTACAAAATTATTGAGGTCTGCTGAATACGACGAAGTTTTGTCAGTATTAATTGAAATAAAATAATTACCAAGCCTGATACAATTCGATCAGACAAACAATTTTTGCCATTAGTTACTTTTTTTAAGAAAGTTATAAAATTACATACTTAAAAATACTTCCTCAAAAATTACTTTTTTATTGTTATACTGATATTAAAAAATGTCATCCGTTGACATTGCTTAACGTTGGAGAAACTGAAAGCACAGGTGATTAAGAGAGTAACCTATTCAGTTTGACAAAAATAATATCTACAACTCCGTTGAAAAAAAAATGATACCTCCGAGGTTTATCCTTAATCAGACGTTACTTGGCTGAAGATGAATAACGCATTACACAAACCTGACTTTGACAAATCATGATCGGTTGAAATTGAATATGTATGGTTACCTTACCAACTTGCTTTGCAGAATAAGTTCTGAAACAGATATTTTATATACAACAGTGCAGTAGAGAATAGTACCGATTCAGAAATATTGGAATTAAAAGCAAAACACGCTTTGAGTTACTTACTAATTTTTTTAATTAAAGCCCCTCTCTTCGGCACGTGAGAAAATAAGTAATATCGTAACACATCTAGCCATATTTTTAGATAATTTTCAAAGTAACTTAAATATCACGCATGTTACAAACGAAAGGCAATTTGTTTTTTACCAAATCATAATATTATCTAGGGTAGAAGTAATTGTAAAATGAAAGTAACTAGTAATCCCTTTTACAATTCTAAAACATTTGAAAATTCAAGTATTTAAATTTTAGCAATTGTTGAAACAGTGAAATTCATCACCTGGTTGTAAAACGTGGTAGTCTATTATTGGTTTCTGATCAAATGAGTTTAAAATAAAATTAATGGTTTTTTTAAATTGCTCTAAGTTGCACCTTGGAATGTAACCATTAACATTCAGTGAAAATCAGTTCCAGGTTACGATTATGTTACGTTTACCATCATATTGGAATAACGTTATTACACGTCCGTTTATCATGCCTTTACTAAGATTACTTGGTGCTTGTGCTTAGTTTCCATGTGGAATTCGTATAATATCATTACACATATGTTTAATCTGTCAAAGGACGGTAGCACCTGCCAGGAGACGCTCAAACTTCAATCCAATACATTATATATTGTATTGAAACAGTAAAACAGATGTAGTTTTCTATCTCTAGAATAATTATTGTCTGCATTAACGTTACTTTTTAAAAGAAAGGGATTAGAAAATTAGTATTAAATTCGAAAGTTTTTAATATTTACTCATAATTGGTGGTGGATTTAAAAATAATTCAAAATAAGTTTCTAGTTATTACAATTATTTATTATTAATTTTAGTACCTAATCATATAGATTTCATTGATTCCCAGCAATGAAGGTTTTTACGCTTTACATATCATTAGATTTCATGCAATATGAGTCGAAATAAGTTATAATAGTACGCAATATTTGTAAAATAATGCAAAACCTAAAAACCTAATCTAGGAAAAAGCAGCGATAACTCCATTCAAAATTGGTTACAAATATATATTTTTACAAGTAACATCTTTCGTTTCATTTCATTTTTAGTAGATTATCAATCATCAAACTGCAGAGCCTGTCGTAGCATAGGTAAGAAATTAATTAAAAAGGTATTCATATAAAACCATCATTGCTGTTATTGCTGCGTAGTTATTACAGTTACTCATATTGACGTGTATTACGCTTGGCCAGTATGTAGGGTGTTTTTATACATGGCTGAAGCTTAACTTACACATCAATTAGTCAATAACGTGTAATTAACTATACCGTAACCGTTAATTAACCCAGTTATTTGATTCTTCAATTATGGTGTATTTCAGGGTGATTTTAATTAAAAGTTGCTGTTATTAGGTTGCATTTGTGGGATTAATTCATTTTACAGTTTCTTTTATTGTACAGAGGGAACTAAAATTGCTACATTTTACCACTTCTTATCTCAAGAACTCAACATAAAATTGTCGGAAGAAGCTGTTTCGGTGTGTACTATAAAACATTGATTAATATTTATTGGTATACAAGGTTAATCCGGACTTTTATCAATAAAAACCATACAGACTATTTGTGGAATATTGCAACCAAAATTTATTAATTTATTAACTAATTTAACTTCAAAATATTTATAATAAACCTATTTAAACCGTAAGAAGTCATTTACATGGTTTGACCAATTGCTTGAGCAATATCGATGCTACTTGGGATGGAGGTATCCAAATTTCTATAACATTCGTTTTTTTTTGTACGGTATCTAGAAAATCGATTGACCTATAAACTTAAGATTTCCATGAAGTACTCTGCAATGGTACATATATTTCCATGCGATTTGTATGGGTGTTAGAGAATATTAACGTTCCATAGAATATCTAAAGTCAAAAACAAATTATAGAGTTGAAATTTTGCATATTTTGGAAGCACCCCTGGGTGCGGTAAAATTCTTCTTAAGTCCGTCTGTCTATCTGATGGCATGTGCGTAGGGTTTCCGAATGGTATTTCGTAAAAAAATTTAGATATAGACTTGAAATTTTGAATGCAAATTTAGGTGAAGCCTGTGAGACGATACGATATATGACGTAACCTTACATTGTATTGGGCACGTATAGTTAAGCGATAATGTGCAGTTACTTTGGTTTCTTGTATTTGTATGTATTCTTTACATCCCATAAATAAAAAATATATGTTATAGGAAATGAACTACTGAAGGAATACCGAAAGTGAATGGGACACTAAATTTTGTGCCGCCATAAAGGATAACAGTATTTGAACTCAACTCGTTGAACGATCACCATCAGTTTGTAAAAGTCACCTCTGGGTAAGTTACACAGCCATATTTGTTTGGTTTCGCTGTACAATATAACAAAATACTAACGGTGTATGTTTTATTAGTAAATAACAAACTTTTGTTTCTATTTACTACTATAAATTAAACTTCTATAAGAGAAAAGCAAATTATATCGGAAAGACAGTAGAAATACACGTATTTCGTTATCCTGTAATACATTAACAACATGGTAATTAGTTAATAACGGTTGAGCTCATTTAAACATTATAGTGATTAGCAAATGTTAATTAGGTCCCAATATTGTGATGCTAAATTAATATGTTTCTATAATTCCGAAGAAGTTATCTAAGTGCCTTACAATTCAGGTGAAACTATTTGAATTTCCAGAAAAATTCAAATAAGTACTATGGAATCTTCATTACGCATACGTAATGGAATAGGTTTGGTTTTGATTTCACAGAACAAAAAACTGGCATTTCACAAGTTTCTGGCCACAATCTCCAATTAGGACCAACAAGTTATTGACTAAAACCTAACCTGATTGTTGACCGATTAAAAAATATCAAGAATTCTAAATCAAAGAAATTGCCTCCATTTAATTGCTTCCAATATCCCTGCAATTAGTTATGACATATATGAGGGAATTTAGAAGATTTAATTTAAAAAAGGTAAATTATTGATAATACATTATTGATAGGTTTTAATTATATTGTATTCCATTTATGTTAATGAAACTTAATTTAGCACGAATGAAACTGTAAAGTAGTTTAGGCAACGAATTATACAAGTAGACAATATCAGGAACAACAAAGTGGATGAAAAAATCAGTAGTGATCCGTTGCGATATATTAGATCCTGAGATCCAAATTCTGATCCTGTATAGTAAAGAAGAATATTCACAGCATTTTTAAGAATTTGGTCTTACATTTGTGCTCTTTATTTTCTGTCCCAGCGCGACAGAACAGCTATAATCTGATACAGAATTAAATTTTAATATTCCCGAAATAAATCCTCCATTCTTTCTTCACCCCGACCCATGGCACAGCATGATAATAGCTTTCTGTCCCATCGCTACAGAACAGATTTATCTAATACAGGATTAAAGTTTAATATTCCCTAGATAAATACTCAATCCATTCTTCACTCCTGCCCTTGGCACAGCATGATAATAGCTTTCTGTCCCATCGCTACAGAACAGCTATAATCTGATACAGGATTAAAGTTTAATATTCCCGAGATAAATCCTCCATCCTTTCTTCACCCCGACCCTTGTCAGTACATGGCAATAGCTTTCTGTTCCATCGCTAAAGATCAGATTTATCTGATATAGGATTAAATTTTAATGTTCATGAGATTAAGCCTCCATCCTTTCTTCACCCCGACCCTTGTCACAGTATGACTTTGGGCAGAGTCAATGCCAAACTAGAATTATGATTATACAGGCAAAATACTTCCTTTTCAACTATAATTTTAAAAGCTATAAATTTTATTTTTTGCTAAAATTCACTCAATGAGTATCCGCCTCGATTTCCACAATGAATGAGAAAATTAGACAAACCCAGCTATATTTTAATGACCAACCGAATTACTTTCTAATAGGCTAATATTAAAACTATTTTTATTGAAACTTCAATGATATTTAAATTAGTCATATAATTTCAACGTTAGATAGAGTATTTTTGCCTAAAATATATTTAATACAATTTAAATTAGTGTAATTTGCAAACTCTATACGCATATTTCTTTATTAGAATCAAAGTGATTTCAAGTTTATTTAATATAATATTGTTGTACTATTTCTTTGCTAGAACATGTTTCAAAATTTAAACATATTGTTTAATTACGTCATGAAATCTCTAAGGTGCCTGGCAACTACGCCTCATATTTGGAGTTGGAATTTGGAAGTTGAAGCGAAAGGAACTCCAAGCGAAAGATTAATCTGGAAATAAGTATACATTGGTGGGAGGTCCCCAATTTTGATCTATACTAACAGCTTTATTTAAATTCTCTCTAAAAATAAGCTATATATAACTAATTATAATTTTTATATGCAGTGATAAGGCATCAATTTAACGTGAAACAAGCATTTAGAGAAAGTATTGTTCTTATAGTTCTACCAGAAAGACACCAAGATTTAAAAGACTACAGAAATATGAATTTCCTTAAATAATACATTCTTATATTACTTAGTAAATTATTTTTATGTGTTTATACAGTAGCTTTTATCAGTATATAATAAACACATTGCTTTTTAATTTCCGAAATGAATGAATATAATAGACGAATTGTTTGTGTTATACTTGTCGCTGTGTGTAGGTGGCCGTTACAAAATAAATTATTTTGAGAAAATGTTTTTTTTTATTAGAGATTATTTTTATAACTTTTATATGTAAAATATAAGTAACATTGTGTAGTATAATTGGAGGCGTGAGCTACACTTTTAATGTTATAAAAATTTCATGTTATAATTCAATTCAATAAATCTTGGTTGTTTTGTACATAACAGGAAATTTTATAGAGACTAATTTTTATAAAATTTTAACAGAATTTGATATACCACAAGTAAATATTGTGGCAGTGGATACCCGACATAATAAAGTCTGGGTAACAATGAAACATTCATGACTCACCACGTCCGACCGTCTTTTTAAAACTTGACAACTTTTATAAATATTTATTAAGTGTCTCTGTTGGGAAATTACTTTCAATAGCACACAATATATTCTGTATATTTATAATCTTCATCAAGAGGTGGACAAAGCTTGAACAGAATATTTGTTCCTTTTTTGTATAGAAAATATTATTTCCTCAATATAGACCACAAAATATCATCGGTTTGAGCTTGAGAATCAAGGCGGACCTCTCTTTTGGCTTAGTTCGTTGATCCCAGTTGTCAAGTCACAGATCTAAAGTTGTCCAAAATACAAAGCACGCATCTATTTGAATAAAGACGAGTTATAGAGTCCCTCAAGGACTTTTACTCCTGTTTCCTTTCTGATCTATTCTAATGACAAAACTATAATTAGTACAAGGAAGAAGTGTGCAGTATACTGATGAAATTCTACTCAGCTATTCCGAAAGAAGAAGATTTAATTTTGACTTTTCTATCTGTACTTTTATTTGCTATGAGTTTTTCAGTTATCGTGTTGGATTTAGTCCTTCAGCACCCTATTACAAATTACTAACCCTCTTTTAAATGTTTTCTTCACTATATAAAAAACTATTTTTAAAATAACAATTTCCTCAATACAGGTAAAACGTATTCTATATTTAAGGAAGTGTTTCGAAGTTTAATTTATTTTAAAAACATTTATTTTGAAGAAATTTGTTTAAATAAGGAAGCTACAGGAAATTCTACGAAAAACCTAAACAAAGCTAAACACTACTTACTAAACTGGCTCATCGGTTAATGTATCAATTGGCACATCAGAAAGGTCGCCTGTTTCATCCTACTGCTGTACAATCGCACCGGTACTTCTTCTCGTCTAATATAATAAAACTGTTGTGACGGCGTGTATAGTTTTTTTCTTTATATACAAAATAATATGAGTTTAAAGAGTAATATAAAAATAATACTGATGCAACTCAGTACGAGTTAGTACTTGAACAAGTTTAGCATTAGTAATGAGTATTATTTTAGAGTTTTCTACTCTACTGTATTCAATAAAATTTTACATCGTCGAGGTATTCAACCTAAAGGAATAAGTTAATTACCAAGTCAAAATATGTTGATTATCAGTCAGAGTTTTAATGTTTTTAATCAGGTAGTAAAGGCTGAAAATCACATCTTATTGACCTCAAAGAAATAAATATACAATTAAATCAGTGATATAACCTTTTTGATTGATTGATTTGGCATATTAAGGAAATAAACTTTCATTTTATCTTAAAACATGACTGGTCTATTTAAAAAAACCAAATATATATATATATATATATATATATATATATATATATATATATATATATATATATATATATCTTTTTACTTTTAGAAGAATAATCAAATTAATTAATTATAGAATATTCAAGAAAGAATGATTTTTTGCAAATATAAGTCATTTTACATCCACTTTGATTAAAACGCAGACGGACCTCTTTGGATCTAATTGGATTACTTTACTGAGAACCTTTCTTTATCACTTTAACAGCCATCTTCATTTTAATTGTTACAGGAGGGATTAAAAAAATTATCTTCTTATGATGAATTAATTGTTATTACTTCTTTTTTAATGAAAGTAATTAAGGCGTAAGAAGATTTAAAACGGGCTTCTTTACACCTTTCTGATTGACGGTATATTCAGAAAGGATACAAATTGCGCTCCTGAAGCAATTCCATATTATCCATCATGGGAGATAAATGGCAAAGGCTCAATTATTATACCCTCTTGGAAGTTGGGGAGGCAAGCTCTGCTCCAATATCTTCAAGTCAAAGTGGGCAGAGGAAAGTGTTCTTGCTCACATTTGGGCTTAAGCTCTTGAACTCTGAGTAACTTTTCTCATTCCACTCTTCCGTAGTAAAGACCTATCTACGAGTCCTTTTCCTCAATACTTTAACACGGGTGGGTTTGTGGTGTACTCCATCTGTATATACGTTTTGGCTGCTTAGATGAAATTCTATTTTTAACTTAATTTTTTGCTAAAGTTGTTATATATATATATATATATATAAAACTTTTTATAAATGGCAATAGCCTTATTTAATTTCAATAAACATTGAATCGCAAAAAGTACTTGCTCCGCCGGGAGTCGAACCCGGATCTCTCACTTGCCGGGTGAATGTGCTACCATTACACCACAGAGCGCTCACTTTTTTTCCGATTCAATTATTTTGTATTTGGCCGTATCTGTCACATATGCGTTTAAATAAGCAAACTAACATATGAATCGGAAGACCAAATAACTGTCAAATGACTTTTATTTACGTTAAACTTTTTTATAAATGGCAATAGCCTTATTTAATTTCAATAAACATTGAATCGCAAAAAGTACTTGCTCCGCCGGGAGTCGAACCCGGATCTCTCACTTGCCGGGTGAATGTGCTACCATTACACCACAGAGCGCTCACTTTTTCCGATTCAATTATTTTGTATTTGGCCGTATCTGTCACATATGCGTTTTAAATAAGCAAACTAACATATGATCGGAAAGACCAAATAACTGTCAAATGACTTTTATTTACGTTAAACTTTTTATAAATGGCAATAGCCTTATTTAATTTCAATAAACATTGAATCGCAAAAAGTACTTGCTCCGCCGGGAGTCGAACCCGGATCTCTCACTTGCCGGGTGAATGTGCTACCATTACACCACAGAGCGCTCACTTTTTTCCGATTCAATTATTTTGTATTTGGCCGTATCTGTCACATATGCGTTTAAATAAGCAAACTAACAATATGATCGGAAGACCAAATAACTGTCAAATGGACTTTTATTTACGTTAAACTTTTTATAAATGGCAATAGCCTTATTTAATTTCAATAAACATTGAATCGCAAAAAGTACTTGCTCCGCCGGGAGTCGAACCCGGATCTCTCACTTGCCGGGTGAATGTGCTACCATTACACCACAGAGCGCTCACTTTTTTCCGATTCAATTATTTTGTATTTGGCCGTATCTGTCACATATGCGTTTAAATAAATAAGCAAACTAACATATGATCGGAAGACCAAATAACTGTCAAATGACTTTTATTTACGTTAAACTTTTTTATAAATGGCAATAGCCTTATTTAATTTCAATAAACATTGAATCGCAAAAAGTACTTGCTCCGCCGGGAGTCGAACCCGGATCTCTCACTTGCCGGGTGAATGTGCTACCATTACACCACAGAGCGCTCACTTTTTCCGATTCAATTATTTTGTATTTGGCCGTATCTGTCCACATATGCGTTTTAAATAAGCAAACTAACATATGATCGGAAGACCAAATAACTGTCAAATGACTTTTATTTACGTTAAACTTTTTATAAATGGCAATAGCCTTATTTAATTTTCAATAAACATTGAATCGCAAAAAGTACTTGCTCCGCCGGGAGTCGAACCCGGATCTCTCACTTGCCGGGTGAATGTGCTACCATTACACCACAGAGCGCTCACTTTTTCCGATTCAATTATTTTGTATTTGGCCGTTATCTGTCACATATGCGTTTAAATAAGCAAACAAACATATGATCCGGAAGACCAAATAACTTTTTCTTTTCCAAATTTTTTTTTTTATTTCCAAAAGGGGCAAAAAGCTTTAAATAGCAAAAACAATATGATGGGAAAAAACCCTCGGGGGTCAAGGGGTTTTTTATTTTTTTTAAATTTTTTAAAAAAAGGAAATACCCCTTATTTTTTCCCATAAAAAACATTGAATTAAAAAAAAAGTACTTGTTTTGCCCGGGAGGGAACCGGTTTCCTCCCCCGGGGTGATTTTTTTTTTTTCAAAAAAAAGGCCAAATTTTTTCCAAACAATTTTTTTTTTTTTTTTCCCCTTTCGATACGTTTTAAATGGGGAAATAACAATGATGGGGGGCAAAAAAAAACCCCAAAATATTTTAAAATTTGGTTCTTTTTAAAAAGGGCTTAAAAAATTTTAAATTTTCAAAAAAACTTTGGGGAAGGGGCAAAAAATATTGTTTTTCCCAGTAAAACTTTTTAGGGGCCGGGTTTAAAATTTTTACCTTTAAACCCCAAAGGGTATTTTTTGGGGATAAAATTTTTTTTTTTTGGGCCGTTTTCGGGAAAACCCAACCCTTTAAAAATTTACAAATTAGCGGAAGCCAAAAAAAAAAATTAAAAACTTTTTTTTACGAAAAAAATTTTTTAAAAGGGGCAATTTATTTAAATTTTTTAAAAAAAAACAGGGGAAAAAAAAAAAAAAAAAAGAACTTGCCCCCCCGGGTCGAACGGGATCCCCCACTTGCCGGGTAAATGTGCTACCAAAAAACAACGGGGACCCAAATTTTCACATTTTTTTGTTTTTTTTGGGTATTGCCCCCCCAATATGCTTTTTAAATAACAAACAAAAACTAGGGGATGGGGAAGACCAAAAATAACTGTCAAATGACTTTTATTTACTTTTAAACCTTTTTTTAAAGGGCCCCAAATTTTAAATTTTTTTTTTCAAAAAAAAAATTTTGGGAAATCAAAAAAAGACTTTCCCCCGGGGGGTTGAAGGTCTTTTCATTCCGGGGTTTCCTTAAAACCAAAAAAGGGTTTTTTTCCGATTAAAATTATTTTTTTTTTTTCCATTTTTCAATATGCGTTTAAATAACCCAAAACTTTTTGGGAAACAAAAAAAAGGGGCAATTGCTTTTTATTTCTTAAACATAAAAGGGGCAAAGTTTTTTTTCAAAAAAACTTGGAATGAAAAAAATACTCCCCCGGGGGAGAAAAAACCGGGATCCCCCCCCCCCCTTCCGGGGTAAATTTTTTTCCTTAAACCCCCAGGGGGCTACTTTTTACAATTTTTTTTTTTTGGCCCTATCTGCACCCCCTTTAAATAAGCAAAAAAAAAAACATAACAAAAAAACCAAATAACTTAAAAATACTTTTTTTTTACTTAATTTTTAAAAAATGGGAAAGCCTTTTTAATTTCCCAATCTTTGAATGAAAAAAAAACGCTCCCCTTTTCAAACCCCCTTTTTTTATTGGGGGGGTTTAAAAGGGTTTTTAAAACACCCACGGGCGAAACTTTTTCTTTTAAAATTATTTTTTTTTTGGGCCCTTTTGGGCAATACGTTTTAAAAACCAAAAAAACATTGATGGGAAGCCCAAAAAAAAAACTTTTTCAAAACATTCAAAATTTTTTTAAATGGGGCAAAACCCTTTTTAATTTTCTTAAAATTAAAAAAAAGTATTGCTCGCCGGGGGGGGTAAAAGGACCCTAACTTGGGGGTAATTGCAATTTTTCCCCAAAAACCTTTAATTTTTCCTTCTTATTTTGTTTTTTTCGGATCGAATAGGGCTTTTAAAAAAAAAAACCCAAATTTATGCGGGAAGGCCAAATAACCCAAAGACTTTTTTTTTCTTTTAAAAAAATTTTTTAAAAAATGGCCTACCTTAAAAATTTTTAAAAAAAAACATTGAAAGAAAAAAAGTATTGCTAGTAAACCCTTTTTTTTTTGGGGGGGGGAATTTTCCATTACCAAAGCGTCCCCTTTTTCGAAAAAATTTTTTTTTGGGTATTTTCCCTTTCCACAAGCGTTTTTTTTTAAAAAATAAAATTTGTCGAAACCCCCAAAAAAAAATTTCAAAGGGGACTTTTTATTTTCAAAAACTTTTTTTAAATAAAAACCTTTTTTAATTTTCAAAAAACATTAATAAAAAAAAAAAGTCTTGCTCCCCCCGGGGAAAAGTCAAAAACCCGGATCTCTCACTTGCCGGGGGGAATGTGTACCATTAACCCACAGAGCGCTCACTTTTTCCGATTCATTATTTTTATTGGCCGTATTGTCACATTGCTTTTTAAAAAAAAGCAAACTAAAAAAATAGACAAACCCAAAATAATTTTAAATACTTTTTTTTTATTAAACTTTTTAAAAATAAAATACATTTTTTTTAAAAAAAACTTGCGCAAAAATTTATTTTGGGTTTTCCCTGAACCCGGACCTTCACTTCCGGGTTGATTTTGGCCCCCTTTCCCCCCAAAGCCCCGC
>NW_025776202.1:0-63789 GCF_021130785.1 Homalodisca vitripennis | reverse complement strand
TAATCCATACATTTACTTTACCTACAGGTACCTGAAGATGGATTCCTCGAAAATGAATTGTACATTTTAAATATAAAAAACATAAAAATGATCAAAGATGTATATCTTGTTAGATTTTATGAAATATATTTTTTTACTCCACAAAAAATTTCCTTAGGTACTTAGTACTTTTTTATTTAATTTTTTTATTTATACAAGACATTTCTAAATGAATACTGGAAATTATGAAATGCATGATACTGTCCATAAGAAATTGCATAAAAGTAATAAATTCTAATTTTTTTAAACTGACGAATTTTGTACCTACTAAACAATGAATAAAAATCATGTAATTTACTTAAAATGTTTTTTAAAGTCTATTGTTTAAAACGAAAACATAGTATTTCAGATATTGTCAACAAATTCCAATTAAATTATAAAATGAACCTATGAGAAAGACACTTTTAAATCCACACGTGACTGACATATTGCAGGTCAATATTAAATACACCAATTTGAAATAGAATTTACCTCGCAAGTAGACCTAACATATTTCCCTAGGTATATTATTAATTAAGCAAAATCTCTCCAGCTATTATGTACATATAATGACAGGTTAGAGTCGTTATTTTATAAATTTGATTAGTGAGCTAAGTAATTGCTGTTACGTTTAATGTGTATATACATAAAACAACTTCAAAGAACTATTTTTATAATTAATATACATTATCCAAGAATAAAATTTTTTATTTATACTCTTTATCATAATATTTCTAATGGGGTCTGGGTGATTATTATATTATTTATAAAAATATGAAATATTTTATCAATTTATATTTAGTATAAACGTAATACAGTAGTTGGTATTTTTTAATAACAAATAAAACCTGAACAAGGAATTTGTAAAAGTAACATTAAATTTAATAGAATATCAATATAACATTTTATTACGGAATTTGACATTATAAACAAATTACAAACATTGTAAACAATCAGTTTTATAATGGAAATTACACTGCCTTTTAAAACCTAAATCGTCTAATGGTGATGAAACCAGTTGATTTATCTGGCAATTAGTTCTGTACAAATCTTTTCAGAGCAAAATTGCTTTTCCGGAGTTGTTTTAATGGCTATCATTTCTATGTAAAGGGAGTCTTAGGGTAACTTGTTATTCGATGATAAAGAGTTTCCGACTGTAAAACGTGTTCTGAATTCAGGTCTGTTAAATCATAATGTAATTATTTCAAACAATTTTCTTTAAAGTTATTTTACAATTATGTTTCTATACTCTAAAGAGGATGTTTCACGAATTTTATTTACCATCTGTATGATTAAAAAACTAGATTGCAATATAATATAAATTTAAAAGCTTTTAATAAAGTTTAGTTTTTTTCATTACTACAGTGTTATAAGTTGGTTTTTCTTATTAATTGATGTACAGTTGTTATTTGTTTTCCATTATTTGCTAATTGTATGACCAAATAATATTCCACCTTTTTATTAATGTTCTGTAGCTAAAATGATGTTTACGCAGCATATGGATTTATTTACATCACATTACCCAGGCTGTGAACTTTGTGAAAGTTACATTATCCTTAACACAAACTCACACTATGCCATACTGATCCAGCTGGCAGGAAATATTCCATCAAGACAAACACCTTTATATCAAATGTAGTTGTTCACCATCGAGTTATAAAAATTCTGCATGTCTTTAGCAGTAGACTAAGGAACGCAGTAAAAATGTCTCAAGAAGAAGAAGAAGAAAGAGGGACAATATTAAAGAAGAGAAGTGAAAAGATAAAGTGAAGTTAATACACAGAAGAGAGTTATGGAAAAAAGGAAGTGAGAAGAAGACTTGAATTACCATCGTCCGAAATACATGAGTGCCCAGTAAAGTACAAACATGTGGAATCTCATTTGGGAAGGAAAAAATAGGATCCCGTGAAAGGAGCATGTCATAAGTAAAGTAGTAGTAATGACATACTCAGCTCGGGTATTCCGAGGTTGCTTTTCACGTATTCTTAAACAAATATGAGAAACCACGTAACTGGTGGAATCTCGCTAGTAAACTATTATTATACAAGTTTAGGTTTGTTTTCGTTGGCAAAATGGGGTTTTCAGTTAAAAATCACTTTCCATAATTTTTTGAATAATTGATCATTGAAGATTTTTATGAATAAATATCTTTCACGAAAAAGAAATTATTGCACTGTACCAAAGAGAATGCAGCACAACTATTTTATCTTGGGAAGTCCTTTTGTTGTGTTTTGATGTTTCAAGCGTGTAAATCAGAAACAATTGTAACTTTATGAAATGAAAAAGTAAACTCAACCCTTTTTTGTGAGAAAATTGTCACGAATATACAGTTCTTTAATGATAGAGAACAATACTCGTTATAAGTACTATATTTTAAAACTTTCAAATATTGCTGTCAGTATCTGAATCATCAATAAGCAGCAACAATTTCTACACCAGGTATATTGCCATCGGTTACATTGTACATTACATGTACATTTAATCACACTTTCACCAACCGATAGTGTGTGAGTATAAACATCAGTGAAGTGAAATGTAGAGGATGTTTTAAATGAAAACTTAAACTTATTTAAACTGAAGGTAAAAAAGTTGAAAACAAACTATTTTATAACAGGTGATATTTTTTCAATTTACAACTGAATTTATCTTAATGCCATTGTATGTACAATATTTTTTGTTAATCCTTCAGGAGTATACACAAACAAATTAGATGGTTTTCCGACCCTGGAGCACGCAACATATAACTGGCCGTGAGAAAAGCATGGATTTTCTAAATCTAAGCCACAAACTGTATTGTTTGACCTTGTGACCTATTAATAGTCATAGCAAATGCCAAGCGGATTGGAAATTGCAAACGTTTGAATGGTATAGGCGAATCTGAAGGAATTATTGGGATCCGTGGTAGAAGTACAACTTCACCTTGAAATCTTCCGCTCAAAATACTGGCTTCAAGAATGTTGGCCATGATCTTTTTTATGACCAGTCTCGTTCCATTACACAATTTCGGGGCATTCAAATTCCGAAGCAAAATTATTGGTGAACCAATCTTCAATCGCAAATTTATGTGGTGGCATTCCAGGTAAATCCAGTGAATTTAAAAACTCTACAGGATAGTTTGACAGCTTCATCAGGATTAACAACGGTGTCAATTGATTTGAATGTAATTTCATTACCAGGCAAAGATTGTTGTATTTTAAAATTGATTGCATCAACATCTAAATTTTTTCCGGCTAAAATAGCTCGCTCACATAGCCATGCATGATTGGTATAATTATGTTGCAAATCTGGAAATACACATTTTACTAAGTCATCTTTGGTAGCCACCATGTTGCAAAAATTCTCTGGGAGTCTTATATATTGTGTATCTTCATAAAATTGAACTTTTACCATTACCAATGTCTAACAATATTTTAGAGAATTCTGACGCTAATGGATCATTGTGAAGTTGAACGCGCATATTAAGAGTAAGGCATTAATTTGCTGACACTTCGCCATAGATAAGATTCTTTCAAACATGCATTTATTTCGTCCCGCATATGTCGCACGTGGAATGACGGGTAATGTTTGTCTGAAATCACCAGACAGCAGAAGTAGAGTACCACCAAAAAGCCTAGTATCATCTTTGATATCTTTTAGGGATCTGTCGAGAGCTTCAAGCGAATGCTTGTGGGGCTATTGTACATTCGTCCCAGATAATAGTTTTGCACTTTTTCAAAACTTTTGCCATGCCTGAATGCTTATTTATGTTACACATTGCTTCGGGATTTGTATGAATATTTAAAGGTAATTTAAGTGCTGAATGCGCAGTCCGTCCACCATCAAGTAAGGTGGCTGCAATGCCTGATGAAGCAATTGCCAATGCAATATGATTTTGTGATAGAATGCGCGCAAGTATCAGTGAGATGAGAAATGTTTTGCCAGTGCCACCTGGTGCATCCAAAAAAAAGAATCCATCCTTGTTGTGCTGCAAATGATACGTTTATTCGATCATACACATTTCGTTGCTCAACAGTAAGCAATCGTTCATTATTAACAACAAAAGTAGCCAAAGAAGTCATATCGAATTGGTGTTCACGTTGAACATCGCTGTTGATGATATCTGCTGCTGGGCGGTTCGGTGCTGGCAATGTTGAAATGGGATGAGCGGATAAGCGGATGTTCGAAAATGAGAGTACAAATATCTTCAATCATTATTAATGCCTTGTTATATATTTCTTCTGAGAATTCAATGTTGGGATTTTGATTAGTAGCTCTAATACGATGCAAAATATCTTCACTCATTGAGTCTTTATATTTGTTCCACAGAGTAGATGCTTCAGTTTGGAAAACACGTTGTCAATATTATTGAAAAATAATTGACGAATTTGCTGTGGAGATGAGCTCAGTGCTGCATCTGCAAGTGTGAGGTCCCAATGGTTATCATCCTCCAATAAATTTAACTCACAAACATGCATCAAAGAAAGTGTCATATAAAAATACCATTTACTTTTCGTAGATATTGAAAGGATGTTGGTCCAGGAAAATTAACCAATAACAAACGCAGAAAAAAGCATTCGCGTTGCTTAGGATGAACTGTATATAATCTGCCTAGAGTATTTGTCATAAATATATTGGTGAACTCTGGACTGTAATGCCTCGTTTCCGTGGTTCCCAACGTTTTGATTGTTTATTCCATGTAAAAAAATTTAGGAACATCAGTATAACAGTAACGTCTTTGCGAATTGACCAACAACATCTTGTCGTTTACAAAGGTTGAAAAATTCAGTAAGAGTTGTTTTTGGAGCTGTTAAAGCTTGTTGTATTGCAGTCTGTTCTGTAAAATAAAACACGCTGTCCATTTTCAAGGTGCACAGCCAAAATGTATAACAGCAGGATTCCTTTCATGTATAGGGAAACGAAAAAATGCGCCAAATAGCTTCATTACTCCTTATGTATCTCCCCAATTGATAACGTGTTATTTCATCATTGTCGTTTACATTTTGAACAGAAAATATAGCTTTATCACTGCCCTTATGAACGTACTTACAAATGTATTTGATAGACTTCACCGAACTGCATAATTCAACGTTTATGTGTGCTTTATAGGTTTTGCACAGCAATGGTGAATATGGAACCACCCAGCGATTATCAATATCTACTCTTACACCGTTTGACAGGTGTAATTCATATGAATTGATCACCATTGTCTACGTCTCTACGACGGTAAGATGGATAACCGTCGATATTGGTGATAGTATCAGTTTGACATGGTTTTGGAAAACGTTTTGTACATTTCCCATTATCCATATACATGGTGACCACCATATTTAGAGTACAACATGGACCATGGATCATATTAGTAGTAACAATGTTAAATAATTCTTTATCAAGATTCTGGATCCGGAATCTCCGCTGAAATGAAGTTGTCAATTTCTCGTGGGCATACTTTATCCACTAACCAAATCAAAATATGCGCATGAGGTAAACCTCGTTTTTGCCATTCAATAGAGTAAAGTCAACATAGTGTTTCACCAAATACCGAGTTGATGTGTAATCAAATTCATCAAAGATTTTAATTTTTGTTTGAACACACGTGCAGTAAATATCATGGCGATGCATTGTTGTTTGACCTGACAACAGTAAAATGTTAATTTCATCCCAGTTTGGATTACACGTAAATGTGATAAAAAAGTTCTGGTCGGCCGTATGCACGTACATAAGTCATGGCGTCTTGAATATATTCTTGCATATGACGCGGACTACCAATGTATGATGATGGAAGAATATATGCGGTACCGATGTTGTTTATATCATTCGTTGCATCTACGTTACCGATTACAGCATCACGTAAATGAACGTATTCCTCAGAACGAAGTTGTACTTGATAAAATTTTTATATACCGTAACCTCTCACTTTCGATTTTAACATACATATCGACTACATACTGATGAAATAGCTGTCTGCATCGGAGAATGTGATTTTCTTCATTAGCACGAATCATCAACCGGTATGCGTAGAAGTTCATCGCACTAACTTTCTTGATCAGTTCTTCACCTGGAAATAAAAACATTTTTAAGGATAAACAGAAATTATTGGTTAAAAAAAAGAATAATCCAGTTTTATTTTTGATTTACATCAATGACTTGTGTAATGGGCGCTTCAGGGGTCGCGTGTTTGCCTTTGCCGATGACACAGCTTTTATTTTTAAAATAAATGTTTAAACACCTTGAAAAATGAAATGGAGAATGATTTAAAACTATTTACGTTTATGGTTTGATAAAAATTACATGATTTTGAGTGAAAAACAAAGTTTTTAATTTTTGGTCTAAAGACAGAGTACAATTTGGAAACACCTTTGAAATTCCATGATTTTAATTGTTTTAACAATACCTACCAACAGTGGCAATTGCATGATTATAGAACAGAACAATAGTAATTAAATACCTTGGACTGATTATCGACAGTAAGCTAACATGGAAGTCACATATTTTAAAATTGAAAAAGGAACTGTACAGTAGCTTAAGAAAAGTTTTATTTGCTTCGAAAAATTATGTCCAAGGAAGGTTATGATCAATGTGTATCACGCTCTCATTGGATCCAGGCTGGGGTATGGAATTGCTTTGCTGGGGCGGAGCCCACCAATCGACACTTTTATCCTATTATTATATTACAAAAAACACTTTGTCCGTGTGATTGCAGGAAAGGGAAAGCTTGAGCATGCCTGGCCGATTTTTCTTGATTTTGAAATTCTTTCCACTAAAGTATCTATTTATTTATAAAGTGCTTAAAACTATTTTTTGTTAAGAAGTACAAGCTTTCTCCGTAATGACTCGTAGTACAAAACCATAACTTAAGACGATGTTCAAGTAATGCATGTTTCAGAAATCACATTCAGCAGCGTATCAAAATTTTTTACAGTAGTATTGCACTCCCGAGTTTTTAATACAATCATCCACCAACTTGAAATTTTTTCTAATATAAATCAATTTTTGTCTAACTTAAGAGTGGCTTTTTATTACAGAAAATCTAGATATTGTTTTGAAAATTGAACAATAGAACACTATTGCAACTGTATTATTAACAGTTTTAATTGCAAATAGTTAGGTTCGCAACATATTATTTTGTATGTGGTTCTGATTATATTTCATTTAACTTAATATTGCACAGATATTACATGTTTAGTTATTTTGATAGTTTTATAATATATTTATTTATTTATGTCATGCCGTTTTTTAATCTTTAATAATTTTAACGTACTGGCGATCCCACCACAGGAATTTTTCCTAGGGGATAACCTGTTTATTTTGCTTAGTTATGAAAACATAGTGAGTATTCATTTGCAACAAATTGTTATGTTGGAAAAACTTGAGTGTTTTTTATCATGGTTTGTTCAAATAATGTAGTCAATGTACAACTATTATTTTAAATTTAAATATAAGTATAATTGTATTTTGGATGTTTGGGGTGACTGGGGCGCCCTTTGCGAGGGAGCTGTTTGTAATAAGTCAAAGTTTCTTGATGGTAAAATATGTTGATAGTTTTATTTATGTCATGATGCCGTTTTTATTATGGAATGGTTTTTTGCGGGGGATGTTTCGGTTGTTTCTTGCGTCTAACATGTATAATAGCATCTCTATGAATCAATTAAAAATTATCTTTAAGTATAATATAGTTATTTATTGTTGTACAATGTTTAAGGGTGTAAAAATACAATATTCATGTAGAGTTGTAAATGTGTATTTATTGTACTAAATTGTATTGCAGCAAAAATAAAGAATTTTCTATTCTATTCTATAAATAATAATAATAATAATCTATAAGTTTTACCTGTAGTTGGATTCCGTTGTTTAATATTTAAATGATATCCATCTTCTCCTTCCCAAAATATCAACGGATATTGCAGTGCATCATAAGAACGATGATTGTCTTTGAATTATTTGCATCGTGTTATCTCTGCGTTGAATGCGAATATCTCGACGTTCACATGGATCACCAGCCATAACAACTGCAACTTCATTAAGAGTTGGGAACATTTTATGTGCCTGCGTGCTCTCCATGGGGCACTTTGTCTGCTTTAATAACAAATGACGTAGTTTGTCGTATTCCAGTCTGTTAGAAAGAGTCTTGAACAATCGTAAACAATTGGTTATGGTTTAGAAAAAACGTTTCCAAAATGTCCACAATTTCTCGTTCCTCCATTTGCTCCATATGATTGTATACACAGCGCGTATGGGTTTGTTGCTCCTCATCACCCATAAAATAAATTTGTAAGAATTTTGGATCAGCATCAGGCATTGGAAGCAATGAACCAATTTGGTGGTAAACTTGACCTTGAATCTTGAATGTAGATTCAAAATTGCGTCCATCTTTCATTATGAACAATTTTTGTTGCTCCAAATGATGTCATTTTTAAAGCAAGAATTGAATTTACGAATTTTTTTTTAAAAAAACCAATTTTGATTGAGATGTGGTTTCCAGCTAATAGTGATTTTTAAAGGTTCAGGTGGTGGTTTTAATGGTGGCAGTGAAATTTTTTCCAGATGTGCAACATAAACCAGCTGTTTCATCTTTGTACTTCAATGCATGACAATATTGACACTCTTTGTCCATACTGGCCGATCATAATTAGTACATGTGATGAATAGTCCTATTTCAGGGTCATATTCAAATGCGAGACGATTAAGAGATGCTCGTGTCCAATGCTCGACTATCTTGCATTCGCCGTTGGTTACGCTCTCTGTGTGCATTGGTCGTTCGTTGACGTGCCTCACGTTGTCTTAATTGAATTTACAAATTTTTTTAAAAAACAATTTTGATTGAGATGTGGTTCCAGCTAATAGTGATTTTAAAGGTTCAGGTGGTGGTTTTAATGGTGGCAGTGAAAATTTTTCCAGATGTGCAACATAAACCAGCTGTTTCATCTTTGTACTTCCAAATGCATGACAATAATTGACACTCTTTGTCCATACTGCCGATCATAATTAGTACATGTGATGAATAGTCTATTTCAGGGTCATATTCAAATGCGAGACGATTAAGAGATGCTCGTGTCAATGCTCGACTATCTTGCATTCGCCGTTGGTTACGCTCTCTGTGTGCATTGGTCGTTCGTTGACATGCCTCACGTTGTCTTAATGCATTAGCACGGAGACGTTGATTCCGTTGTTCTGAATTTTCATTTGCACGTGTACGTGCAACTTGATCCATTAAAGTTACATTATCCGTTGAGTGTTCTTGATCTGTTCTATTCAATCGACGATCATGGGCCAATTGTGCGTGTCGAGTACGTCGACCAATATTTCGTCCTCTTCCACGAAGACGTGGCATTTTTCTGTAAAAATAAAATTCTGTATAATAGTAAACAATGAATATGAGTAACTTATTGAATATGTAATTTTTATTTAAGTAACTTCTAGATAAAAAATGTATAACAACGTAGACTACGGTATCTAAAATACTAAATAAGTATTCCCTATAGGTCTGAAGTACAATAAGTGGCCACCATCACAATCGAATTATTGATATTTCCTGATTAATCTATCTAAACTACCGAATTACATTATAATTATTTTAAATTACAGTATAGTATCGGAACTGGCCAACAGAATTTAATTTATCTATTATACTAAATAAGTATTCCCTATAGGTCTGAAGTACAATAAGTGGCCCACCATCATAATCGAATTATTGATATATCTGAAATAGCCTATCTAAACTACTAAAACGAAGATCCAAATTACAGTTATTTAAAGGCTGAAGTATAATAAGCAGCCACCATCTCAATCGAATTATTGATATTTCTGATTAGCCCCTATCTAAAACTACTGAATTTTCATATATAGTTATTTAAAATTACAGTATAGTATCAGAAAATGGCCAACAGAATTTAATTTAAAACCAATTCCTACATTATTAACAATAGTTATTGACACATGTGATTCTCTATTAATTTAATATTACAATTAGCAGTAGTATTGTGATATATCATGACATATATTTCTTCCCTGTTCCTTCAAATGTAAGAAGGACAGGGTAATTTTGGTAATGTTGTGGTGTTGTTGTCCCCCTGTTCCTTCCAATAGAGAAGGACAGGGTAATATTTTTTTGTATACAATGAGTTGTATTGATAGTGATATCTCTTCCCCTGTTCCTTAATAATGTAGAAGGACAGGGTAATATTGTTTTATTATCACTATATGAGGTTTATTGTGTATAAACAATTGATTATTGTGTCATTGTAATCCCTGTAAATTAATTGTATTGTAATTAACAACATCTGGTAATGGTTTTACATTCGTGACACTGGCGCAGGCGTACAATAAGAACACCGTGAAAAGACTTGACAGCCATACAATTATACGGAGGGAATATTTTGTAATAGGAATGTCCTCCAAGAGCTCAATGCCTCGCTGGCTGAAATTGTTATTAGATTGGAGGAGCAGGTAGCAGTGCTAGTTAGCGAACCAGAGCCAGCCAACCACGAGATCAACTAGGCCGCCGCACTGCACCGGCCGCCCAATCATTGGAGAAGCTAACCTGCCTCGACTCCTCACCTACCACATCCCTCTGCGATGGCTACCTGGGGAGCCACACTGGACGTCGGACACTCCTACCACATCACCCCTCGGACTACACATCACAGCCTCCACGTAAATGAATAAGTACAAAAGAATTGTTATTTAAAAAAAGTGTGCATGTGGAGGGATATTATTGTACTTAGTCCGGGATGAGTGTTTAAAGGTTTAGGTTCCTACCGTGATTGCAGCTTCGGGCTAGGGAAAATATGTACCATAGTTCTAATTCTTTATGCTGAATCGCGGTAGGAAGTAGGCTCCTGTTAACTAGACGCGGTGCGTGGACATTGTTTGTTCAGTTGGACCGGTAATCAGCTGATCGGTCTACGTTCCGACCCGGCAAGCCTGGAGAGGGAGAGAAGTGTTCAGTCGAGTCTTGAAGCCACGACGAGAAGGTGTACCGGTCGAAGCTGAAGTTTTCTTTCCTCTAACCCTATAGTTGGGATTTAGAGTAATTATTTATCGCGTGTAAATTCAAGTTCAAGTATTTAAATTTTTAGTGCGTTTTATTTTGCGATCTGCCTCCGTAATCTTCAAAGTAGTAAGTCCCGTACCAGCGTATAGTTAATATCTTTTATTTTATAATACTGTAATTAAAATTTCTAAAGTTTCCCATCTTTCAGAGTCTGAAAATTTAATTCAATTTTTTGAAGTATTGTGAATTAAATTTTGGTCATAAAGTAAATATCAAGTTTTGTGTTATATTAATTTTGAGTATTTTGAGAAGAGAACTTTTATTTTGTTTTGTTAATTTAAACCATTTTTGGAGAAGTATACATTTTTAGTTTAATTTTAATAACTTTTAATCAGACTCTTAATTAGATTTGTTCGATTGAATGAATTTTGAAGAAAATTGAATCAAAAGTTTGTAAACTTTGTAAACTTTTTGGGTGAACTTAAATTTCGGAATAAAGCAAAGTATTTCCGAAAAGTTCTTTAATTTATAAAGTATTTGCTCCATATAAATTTAAAATATATGTGCTATAATAACGGTACAACACAATAATTACACGATGATACAAAACAACACACAAATTTGATAGCAGCACAAACTGTCGGGAAAACCTGGAATTAAAATAGAAAAACATTTGAAACTGCGATCGTAGCACATTCTACTGGATCCAATTTAAAAACATACGAAGATAAAAAACAATTTATTTATAAACAAAAAATTAACTGATCAATCGGTGCACACTTAATATTTACAAATTTCAGTTAAAAGTGTATTTTACTAAAACTGCCAATTTTATATCTGGATAACCTCTATTGATATTCCTGATTAGCCTATCTAAATTTAATTTAATTTAAAACCAATTCCTACACTATTAACAATAGTTATTCACACATCATGTGATTTGGATGCTACTTAATTTGAACTTATCTGACCAATTTTGACTGCAGATGGAAAATGTAAATTACAAACAAATTATTTTAAATCCATTAGTTTAAAACTTGATTATCTAAAATGTTAACAATAGTTATTCACACATAGAAACAACTTTTTGATTTGTATGCTACTTAGGTTATTTGAGATAATGCGACCAATAATCTCTATTAACGTACTATTACAATTTTAGCATTCACACAATAATTACACGATGTTTTATTTTTTATTTTCTTCTTTTTGCCTTTTATAAACTTATAACGCGGCCACGTAGTACACTTTTTATAAACTTCATTCTATTATATTTTAATGTTATTTGCCGTATTTACTTTTGAAACATGAACCTTACAAAACAACACACACACATTGATAGCAGCACAAACTGTCAATTTCAGTTAAAAGCTAAAACTTCCAATTTTATATCTGGATAATCTCTATCCTCCAAAGTGAGTACAGAATATATTGAAATAAGAAGTGGTGTTATTTTTATATGTTCATGCTTACTCTATGCTTTCAAGACTATTATTGATTAAACGTATGGCTGTGTTGTAATATTATAATGTTTACATAGAACAATTAATTGGTGAAAATTTAACTTTGCAATCTGCGTTAGACTACTGATCAAGCACTTTATAATAATGTAATCTAAATGTAAACAAATGTTTCTGCCTCTTTGGTGAACTTCAGCTGAAAATATTCACATCTGTTAAGTATCAGTTCACTTTGTATTACGTGTCGTAGCGCAGTCTGTCGGATCCAATATAAAACACTCCAACATCAACAACAATTTATAATTAAAAATTTAATTAAATTTGCCGAATAAATAACTATAATGAAATTCAGTAGTTTGGATAGGCTATTCAGAAAATATTAATAATTCGATTGTGATGGTGGCTGCTTATTATACTTCAGCCTTTAAATAACTATAATCCAATTCGGATAGTAGTTTGGATAGGCTATTCAGAAATATCAATAATTCGATTGTGATGGAGGCCACTTATTATACTTCAGCCTTATCGGAAAACCATCTAATTTGTTTATGAACACTCCTGAAGGATTAACAAAAAATATTGTACATTCAATAGCATTACGATAATTTAAGTTGTAAATTTAAAAATATACTTAAAAATTACAGTATAATATCGGAACTGGCCAACAGAATTTAATTTAAAACCAATTCCTAACACTATTAACAATAAGTAGTTATTCACACATGTGATTTGTATGTTACTTAATTTGAACTTATGTGACCAATTCTGACTGCAGATTAAAAAATGTAAATTACAACAAATTATTTTAAATCCAATTAGTTTAAAACTTGATTATCTAAACTGTTAACAATATTCACACATAGAAACATAACCTTTTGATTTGTATGCTACTTAGGTTATTTGAGGTATGCGACCAATATACTCACTTCAATAAATTTGCAAAATGAGTTCAATAATTTTAATAAATAACTATAGTTTTTTATGCACTTCAAACATCTTCAATCTCTATTAATGTATTATACCAATTAGCACTCACACAATAATTACAGAATGTTACAAAACAATGCACAAATTTGATAGCAGCACAAACTGTCGGGAAAAAACTGGAATTAAAAATAGAAAAACATGGCTGTGTTGTAATATTATAATGCTTACGTAGAACAATTGGTGAAAACTTCATCTTTGCAATCTGCATTACACTACTGATCAAGCACTTTACAAATTTAAAATATGAACTTTCTAAATTTTAAATGTGAACAAATGTTTCCTGCCTCTTTGATGAACTTCAGCTGAAAATATTCACAGTTGTTAAGTAACAGTTCACTTTGTATTACGTGTCGTGGCGCAGTCTGGCGGATCCAATGTTAAACACTCCACCATCAACAAACAATTTATTATTAAAAAATTAATTAAATAAACTAATAAAACTTGACCGAATTATGAATCTAAACCATTCTCGGATCCAACTGAAGACACACAAAAAGTTTCATTAAAATCGGTCCACCCGTTTAGGAGGAGTTAAGGACCATACACACGCACACAAGAAATATATATATACATATACAAAGATATATATATATATATATATATATATATATATATATAGAAAGGGAAAAGGCACTATGTCTAGTATAAAGGCTTAAATTTATACTTCCATTGGTTGTATGGTAAAAGACAAAATCGTAAATAGGAATAAAATTAATGTAATGAAAATGTGGACAACGTCAATAAAACAGTCAAAAAGGTTAATGTGGAAATATGTGCAATATATTATTAAATTCCGAAATATTTTAAACGGACTTTGCCTGATATATTATTGAATAACTGCATATCCTCGGCTAGTAATATTATACATGGAAAACCATTTTTTGCTTTGTTTTTACGCATAAACTACTCAACCGCGCCTGGTCCCTGGGATGAATATAGGCCGACTATGCCCCACTGGCCTCTAAAGCAGTTAATAATCCTATCTTGGTCTCTTAGTTGAGAAATACTAAATGAAAGAGCTTGTTAAAAGTAATCATAGCATCTGTATAAGCAGAGTATTATGATATCATGACGATACGATTCATTAATTTAAGCACTATTTTAGATTTCTTTACATTTATAGAATTAAACAAACTTGGCATATATAACCCAACCTTTCCTGTATATACAAATGTTATCTTTTGACTAAAAGTTTTATAATATATCAGTTTTTATGCCTAATTTTTCTTTTATTTCCTTTTTTACACGTATGTTGACATTTAACTTGATAGTAAATATAATTGATCTAATAAATATATAAATGGTATCAATATTTATTCACGGAATTTTAATATAACACCAAAAATGCACAGTTACCTCAGATAATACAACTTTTTACAGTTGGGCTGCATCCCTTGTTACAATAAATAATATCAGAGAGCAGCGATGCGATAGAGGTAGAGAGGTAACCTCTGACCGCTGCTCAAATACGGACTCTATTGTCTTTGATAAAAGTAAAGTGTTCTTTACCTGGAAATTGAGGTTTTTGTTTATACATGGTGTTTTTTTTTTATTAAAAGTGTATTTATTTTTAAATACAAACTACCTACACTTGTAGGAAGTGTGCAGTATCACCTAAAACTGACAATAAATGTTAAGAAAGAAAATGACTTGCACATTTTGATGTACATTATTAATTCATATTCTATGGAATCAATATATTTAATTAAAACTCAAAACTTAACAACTGCAGCCTAATTTTTTTTTTAAACATAGTGTCACGTGTACATATAAACTCTGTGAAACTCTAGCTATAAAGCTAGAGTTCTCCTAACTGCAACAATGGTTGATATTTTAAAACAGCCTGATGGTTAAAGATTTTGACATTTTATGCCATTTTTTCCATACAAAACTTGTTCATAGAGTAATAGTTTAATGGTTTAGAGTATAAATCTGTTAGATAAAAGACACAAAGTTATTAAGGATTTACCATAATAATAATAATGCTTAAGTAAAGTAAAGTAATGTAAAGTAGAGCTTACACAATATAAAAAATGAAGGGAATAACCCTTTCAGTACAATACAAATCGGTTGCTTTTATCAGTATTTGTCCAATTATTTAAGCGTACCATAATCGTTACATTTAAATTTTATTTAACAATAATTATTTTTAAATACAAATATCTAATCGCATAGTTATAAAATTTTATAAAGGAGTAACAGTCAGTCATTTTATACATAATTTACTTCGTCCAATAAATAAACTGTTGAAAATAGCAATTATGTTAAAACGAATAAGTACCATTTTAAATAAAAATTATTCTACACTCTTAGTTAAAAACTTTTTTTCAATATTTTATCCAACGCCAATTGAAATCTTATCCATTATAAAGTTAATATTTTATGAAGTAAAATAAATAATCATATATACTTTTACGATTTAATGACAGTTTACAAAAGGATACGCCATATACTGTACTGTAATATGACGTATATCGTATGAGTGAATTTTATATGATACGAATATAAACAAATTATATATTATAAAGGGCATCAATTAATTCTGGAAACGCCTCTCAGTAAGATTTTGTCATTCTCTGTTTAATTGAACTTAAATTTACTTAAATACATTTAAAATAATTTTACTGTTGTCACTTTAATTTGACCTAAACCTAAGCTTACGTTTATATTTTTAACATTCCTCTGAGGAATGTCCCCTGTTGTAATGAAAATCAGAATTTTGATCGAAAATCTGAGTTTTATTATAAAATTAATAAACGGAAGTAATATATTACTGTCTGTAGTCTTACTACAGTTTTGATGTCAGTTCCAGAAATAATTAAAACCCGATACAATGTAATGTTGATAAACGCAATTAAAATAATATTATATGTAAACAGCTGGAAAATTGGGTCCAGAATTGATTAACACCTAGTATAATATAATATCGTCAAACGCACGCCATATGTTATTACATGTAATCTTACTACAGCTAGGAGGTCAGTTTCAGAATTGATTAACATCCAGTATAACATAATACTGATATGGCACGTCATATGTTATTATAATATATACTTCTATTATATATTACATTATTACATGGGAGTTTGGTTCCATAAACGGATTAACACCCAGTAGTATTATATAATATTGATAAAGGCACGTCGTAAGTTATTATATGTAGTCCTACTACAGCTGGGAGTTTGGTTCCATAACGGATTAACACCCAGTATTATATAATATTGATAAAGGCACGTTGTAAGTTATTATATGTAGTCGTACTACAGCTGGGAGTTTGGTTCCATAACGGATTAACACCTAGTATTATATAATATTGATAAAGGCACGTCGTAAGTTATTATATGTAGTCCTACTACAGCTGGGAGTTTGGTTCCATAACGGATTAACACCCAGTATTATATAATATTGATAAAGGCACGTTGTAAGTTATTATATGTAGTCCTACTACAGGTGGGAGTTTGGTTCCATAACGGATTAACACCCAGTATTATATAATATTGATAAAGGCACGTTGTAAGTTATTATATGTAGTCCTACTACAGCTGGCAGTTTCGTTTTGTAACGGATTACCACCAAGTATTATATAATATTGATAAAGGCACGTTGTAAGTTATTATATGTAGTCTAATACAGCTGGGAGTTTAGTTTCATAACGGATCAACACCCAGTATTATATAATATTGATAAAGGCACGTTGTAAGTTATTATATGTAGACCTACTACAGCTGGGAGTTTCGTTTCATAACGGATTAACACCCAGTATTATATAATATTGATAAAGGCACATTGTAAGTTATTATATGTAGTCCTACTACAGCTGGGAGTTTGGTTTCATAACGGATTAACACCTAGTATTATATAATATTGATAAAGGCACGTCGTAAGTTATTATATGTAGTCCTACTACAGCTGGGAGTTTGGTTCCATAACTGATTAACACCCAGTATTATATAATATTGATAAAGGCACGTCGTAAATTATTATATGTAGTCCTACTATTGCTAGGAGTTTGGTTCCATAACGGATTAACACCTAGTATTATATAATATTGATAAAGGCACGTCGTAAGTTATTATATGTAGTCCTACTACAGCTGGGAGTTTGGTTCCATAACGGATTAACACCCAGTATTATATAATATTGATAAAGACACGTTGTAAGTTATTATATGTAGTCCTACTACAGCTGGCAGTTTCGTTTAATAACGGATTACCACTCAGTATTATATAATATTGATAAAGGCCCGTTGTAAGTTATTATATGTAGTCTAATACAGCTGGGAGTTTAGTTTCATAACGGATTAACACCCAGTAATATATAATATTGATAAAGGCACGTTGTAAGTTATTATATGTAGTCCTACTACAGCTGGGAGTTTAGTTCTATAACGCATTAACACCTAGTATTATTTAATATTAGTAAACGCAGGTCGTAAGTTATTATCTGTAATCCTACAACATTGCGAGGTTGGTTCAAGAATTAATTCCACCCACTATAAATAATTATTGTTACTATTAATTATTATATTATAAATAATAATGTATATTCAAGAAAACTTTTCATAATTTTATTCTGCTATTGAACATTTTTGTATTTTCTTTCTGTTATGACTGAAATTTAAATTAAAACCGTTGTAATCAAGTTTCTATAAATTCTCTCTTAAAACAGTGATAATATATTTTCATTCTTTTTTTATCAGTGCATACGATCACTGAAATGGAAATAAAATACAAAAAATGGTTTCAAAATATTACGATAAAGATAAGCTATGAGAGTGTTGAACGAAAGAGAGCAACATTTAAACTGGCAAATTGGAATAAAAACGTAACTAAGTCCAAGTGGCCGTTTACTATGCAAATAGAATTAGGATTCTCAAGTCGAGTTTAAAGCTTACTTTGCAGTTTGTCGTTTATTTGTAAAAGAATATATATCTTCTTATTTATCAGTCTAAACTGTTCACATAATAATATGAACATAAATATTTTATTCTTGGACACGTGGGGTTAGTATTTTCTAGTAGAAAATAATATTACGGCAATATCTATTCTAGCGGACAATACATGTTACCCAAAGTAATAAGGGAGGTTATAAGAGAGAAAATCATATAAAGTAGACTTTGTACTAAATCTTAAATTAATGAATAAATAATTTACCTCGTAACCTTAAACTATTCCGTAACTTTAGCGATGCAAAATATATTATAACCACGTGGTTATTTATGAGATTGAATGAGTTCAATTGTGCTATTTTTAGATATTTATCCTCATAACAGTATTTTTTCTGAGTATTTTTAGTCTTGTTTTGTTTGCATATTATTTTGCGGCATCATACATCTCTGATAGTTTTATTATTTCAGCATTTTTTTAGCA
The DNA here is from genome assembly GCF_021130785.1 of Homalodisca vitripennis. Classification (NCBI taxonomy): domain Eukaryota; kingdom Metazoa; phylum Arthropoda; class Insecta; order Hemiptera; family Cicadellidae; genus Homalodisca; species Homalodisca vitripennis. Next base: position 44,986 of record NW_025776202.1, on the reverse strand, counting down.
CCGCTTTCAGGCTTACACACACTTTTAGAATAATGCAAATGTAAATAAATTTATAATTTACGAGAATTTAAGTTAGCGCTCATTCCCAGTTCAGTTACTTCTGCTTCGGCAATTGTTCGATAAATTTCACTCTTTTTCTATCAATTTCTATACGGCAATAACCTACCTATATTTCTAATATGTTGTCCAATAACTGAACCGACCAAAATTCGGGTCTTACAGATTTGTTGTTTTAATAGAATAACTAAAGTCAACAATGAGGATATAGATAATGAATTTATAAAGTCTATATATGGTTTGTTTGTAACCATTAACATCAGTTTGTGTTACAAGTTTTTACTATTTTTGAAGAGTTTTTTTGTTTGTTGATAAATATATATGTGTGTTTCAATAACGATTTCAAACCAAGAAGTATTTATTGAGTGTGTATTAATTTTTTTTAACCTTGCATACACCAAAAACTTTGTAATAGTTTAACATTTTATCATACAGAACCAGCATAACCAAGAACTGGAAGCTATTCAGTCACATTAAACATTGTTAATAAACAAAAACAGTTCCTAGAGATACGGTACTATTTATATATTTACATTTATTTTTCATTACATAAGTTAGGGTAGGTCACAACAATGTATCATATGGAATATAAATTAATGTTCCATAAACTTTGTTAGTGCAGCCTCTAATTACGTAACTGCTAGCTACACACTCCATCGCCGTTATTATGTGTCATAACTAAACTAGCTTATTAATTAATTTAAACTGTCACAGACATTACGGTTTGTGCTGAATACAACCCTAACTCCATCATTTCAATTTTCAAACTTAGTTGTGTTGTTAATTACTATACTGTTTTACTTATTATAGCAGTTATAATCTTTTATTATAACAGTGGAATACCCTTACCTCCTTAACAAGAAACTGACAAACAATTCGCATCGCATGAGTACTCCACCTAGTGTTTCGTGATTTTAATAGAATAAATTCTCTTACCTATTGATCGTTTACCACGCTGGTATTGCTAGAGTTGAATGGAAAATGAAAACGCAAACAATGAAATCTAAATTGTAAAATATGCTTTTTCAGCAAATCAATTATTTATCTCTTAGAACAAGAAGCTAAAGGAGCATTGCACTTCTTGGAAGAAGGGGCATCCTCTATCTCAAAACAGGCAAGGGGTGGAATGAACGTATGTCTAGACTAGCAACAATCCTTAATACTTTTCTTTGTTTGATGTTTAATTTTGACGATGGAAGGATTTTGAAGGAAACCGAATTTTTCCGGATATTTGCTATCGTTCAGTGATAGAAAAAAATCAGTAACACTACCTTTCGATATCTGAAATCTGATCTCTTCTTCAGGTAAGTAACTAACCTTACACATAATTTTAAACTAGGTTAAAATAAACAAATCATACAAGAGCGTTGTGACAGTTAGTAATAAATCTCACACAATATTTTATGTATCATCTTCACAAACTCTAAAACATGCATTTAATACAAAAATAAATACTAGATATCAAAACAGAACAAGAGAATACTGTAGTGTTACTGATTTATGGTAGCACTGAACGATGGAAATTGTCCGGAAAAAATTCTCTTCCTTAACACTTAGCTTTTCGCTGTATCTAGTGTAGGTTCAACTGGAAAAGATAAACTATCCCGAAGCACCTCCTCCTGGGCAGAGCTCCCCCCCCAACGAGCTCCCACTTTGTCCTTACACAATCTGAACTTATATAACAACTTAGGAGAATACCACGCCACATGACGATTAACAAGCTTCTAAGAGATTGCATTCTTATTTAACTGTCAAAAGTTCCTGTAAACGAATAAATCTATTATGTCGTATGCAATATAATAAAATAGACGATATACAACGAGTGTTTATTAAATGACGAAAATAATAACATATATGCTTTATTATATTATAATATATCAATGAGCAGTCCACCAGGTACGATGGTTATTGCTAAACAACGAGGTCAAGCAACGTCAATTGTGGCCGTTCCTTGGATGGGTGACCGCCTGACAGGCCATTGATGGTGGTTAGAAAGTCATGTTTAAGCCGTTTGCCCCAAAGGTAAGTGTAGCCATAACAACACCTGTTAAGATAAGACAACCTTTAACCTTCTTTCATAAATAAGACCATAGTTATTTACAAACAGACAATGTTTGTGATTGTTTTTGCATATATAATTTGGCAATGGCCAAGATTCTCTATTTCAGGTTAATCTGTGTCCACGATATTAACGTATAAACCGTTGGTAGGGTAGAGGGCACGAGGACGATTAAACTATGATATTTTCACCCCAGAATCGTTGGTGATTGGGTGAGTTTGCAGAAGTAAATTAAATCCCCGGTTAACAATACCTGAAGTGAGACAGTAACAGTAGTGTGCATAAAAGAAGGTAAAGAGAAATGTATTGTTTCGTGGAAATTGTTGAAATTAATTTAATTATATTACGCAGCTATACATTGCGTCATAATGAAAAAGCCTGGGGAATAGTAAATGTTTAAATTGTTTCGTAGAACTTGGTTGGCACTATGATATTATACGCACAAAGCCACAACCTAGGTACCGCATCCTCTCACATTTTCCTTAACTAACGGAAAGAAGGAGTTTTATCTTTTAAACTTAATTTTCTGTATTTATGATGTTTTCTGTGGAACAGTTAACATCTAACGAGAATTGCTTGAGCAAACTTATTATTTGCACTGCAAGGAAAAGAGGGATGTTCCTTTGTGTGTATTTAAATTTTAGTGCTTAAGATGTTAAGGTAGACTTGCCATAAAAAATAAGCTAATTAGCATCACTTGAACAAACTTATTATAAAGGATTCACACATAATAACATTAGGTTATACTGTAATAATTTTTATTCAATATGATTAAACGGTACATGATTTTGCGTTTAATATATATATAATTAAGTTAAAATGTTATGATATTCAATGATATTTCAAACAGTCAATTCAAAAGATAAATTGATAGTACATTATTAACGGAATACATAGGAAAGTAATCCAAAGGAAAAACGTAACAATCCACGGATCCAGTTCACCCTTTTTTATCAGAATAAATACCACGTCACTTGGTAATACTGCAGCTCCGATCCTCAATAGGCTACATTTCCGAAGTCTTAAAGGAGAGAGGTTATAAACGGGATATATATATATATATATATATATATATATATATATATATATCATAATCCAAATCACTATTGTACACTTTGCTGCATCAGGTTGCATACCACGGCAGTTGGTAACATTATAGATTCGGTACTCGCTAGGTTACATTTCGTAAATTTAAAAGAAGCGAGGTAATAACCAGGATATATCTAATAATCCACATCAACACTTTGTTGCATCCTATTGGGTGGTGGGAGTTGGTTTTCAATCAAATAATATTTGTTACTGCTGCTCCCTCCAGGTTACATGTACTGCGCTGTAAACGATAGAATGAAATTAATCACCTGGATAAAGCTAATAACCCTCATGATAATCCTCACTCTCGTTTATAAGAGTCACTTGTAGTTTTATCCCTCTCCATAACATGAATGCTCAATATAATAAATGTACTTTTTACTAACCGTTGACTGTGGTTACATCACAGAAATTTTAAATGAAGTGATTAAAAGCCGATCATAAAATATTACTTTGTTTGAAATGTAAGGTCGATAAAATAATTATGCTTGAGAAGCTTTAAAATTATTATTGTTTAAAAAGTGAAGGGCCCGTCGTATGGTACGAGGAGGTCCTCCCTGATCCTTAAGTGCTCTTGATCTTCGTCTCCCATCGCGTCTGGTGTCAGTAAGGTGCCCAGGATGTGCCGCAACGTCCCCTCCATGTCGTCCGTGAACTCCTGATCCGTAATTCTCAGTGTAGTCATAACTTCCCTCAGTCTAAGCTTGTCAGCCCCTAGCTTATATATGAATCCAAACGGGTCATTTCCGGTCTCTCCCACAAACCGCCGCCAACTGTCCGTTTTGCTCTTCTTGATCATTGCTTTATACTTCAGCTGCTCCCTCTTGTGGATGCCCGCGTAAACGAGTCTCATCCTACAGGGGCATCAGCGCCGGGCTTTTCTTCTGGCTCGGTTGACGACGGTCTTGTACCATAGTTCAAATTCATTTATGCTGAATCGCGGTAGGAAGTAGGCTCTTATTAACTAGACGCGGTGCGGGGACATTGTTTGTTCAGTTGGACCGGCAATCAGCTGATCGGTCAGTGACGTATCGGGTGATGCGTTCCTCCCGGCTCGCTGGAGAAGTGGTCAGTCTAGTCTTGGCGATTGAGGAGTACGTGTAGCGGTCGAGTTTAGTAGCTGAAGTTCTTTCTCTAACCCAATAGTTGGGATTTAGAGTAATTTATTTTTCGTGGGTAAAGTCAATTTGAAGTATTTAAAATTTTTAGTGCGTTTTAAGATCCGATCTGCCTCCGTAATCTTCAAAGTAGTAAGTCCCGTACCAGCGTATAGTTAATATCTTTTATTTTATAATACTGTATTAAAAAATTTCTAAAGTTTCCCATCTTTCAGAGTCTGAAAATTTAATTCAAATTTTTGAAGTTTTGTGAATTAAATTTTGGTGATAAAGTAAATATCAAGTTTTGTGTTATATTAATTTTGAGTATTTTGAGAAGAGAAACTTTTATTTTGTTTTGTTAATTTAAAACCATTTTTGGAGAAGTATACATTTTTAGTTTAATTTTAATTTCAGTACCTTTTGATCAGACTCTTAATTAGATTTGATTGATTGAGTGATTTTTGAATAAAATTGAATCAAAAGTGTGTAAACTTTGTAAACTTTTGGGTGAACTTGAATTTCGGAATAAACCAAGTATTTCCGAAAAGTTGTTTAATTTATAAAGTATTAGCTCCATATAAATTACAAAATATGTGCTGTAATAACGGTACAGTCTTCTGGTTTTCGAGACCGGCATTCCACCAGGGGGCTGACGCGTCCCGTTTCTTCTTGACACGGGGGATCGCCGCGGCGAAGGTCTCCTTCAGGACTGTGGTGAATTCCTCCGGGCTGATTCTTGCTTGCTGTATTCTCACTTGTATCATGTTATTCAGCCTATCGAAGTTCGTCTTATTAACCCTCATCACCGTACCGGATCGTTCGTTCGATGCTGGCGCAGAGTCGATCGTCCACGTCATGAGTCGATGGTCGCTCATACTCTGGTTCTCCAGCACTCTCCAGGATGTCACGTGTCGAGCGATGCCTGGCGTCGCCAGTGTCACATCTATATTGGTGCCCGAACTGTGAGTGCTGGGACCCTCATTATTGAGAACCACCAGGTTTCTTTTTATGATCAATGCTTCCAATTCAGCCCCGCGGTCGTTTGTCTCGTCGGAATGCCAGAACGTGGAATTGGCATTAGCGTCCAATCCCACGACGACATGTTCTCCACGCAGACTCCGCAAGATGTTGTCCAATTGATCGATGTAGTTGTCTATTGGGTGGCTGAATTGGAAGTAGCCGGATACGAAAGTCACTGGTCCTAAATTTGTCCTAATCTTCATCACTGCAAAGTGTGTCGTCCTGAGCTGCAGTATTTCCAGTGACTCTAGTTCCGGCTTGCATACTATCGCTGCCATCGGTCTCACTTCCTGTTGCTGGTTCCCAATAATGAGGTATGTGGACGATAATCCGAAGCATCTGACCTTGCCCGAAACGCTGTAGGGTTCCTGCGCTAGGAGAATGTCTAAATTTAACTCGGCCATCGTGTGTCTGGCTTCGTCTCCGGCAGCTTTGGAGTTACGGAGGTTAAGCTGCCCGACCCTCAGGATCTCTCGTCGATTAGGTCTATTCATAGTCAGTGTGTGTCGAGATCCTGGAACACTCTGCAAGATAGCTGGGACAGGTGTTTGATGTCAATGCGTGCTTGGAATCTCTTCCAGCTCTCTTGCAGTTCGTGCAGGTGGGTGGCTTGCTCCTGTCCTTACAGTCTTTGATGGAGTGTCCTTCCTTCGCGCAGTGCCCACACGTATCCCCTACAGCGTTGCATGCTTTGGCCAGGTGTCCGTACCTTTGGCACCTGTAGCATCTGGTTGTTGCGATATAATCCACTGTCTTGCACGAATTCCATCCAAGACAGAGTCGTCCGGTACGTAAGAGGGTTTTTCGTATCACTGGGCTGACTTCACATACCCAGTGACATGTCTGTGGATCTCTGGGGCCCGTCCTGAAGAGGGGGGTGAAGCCTCCCACGAAGGTTGTCGGCTCCATCCCCGTTGAGCGGATGTTTTGCTCATACACGTCCCTCGCGATCTCGTTGGGTTCCAGGACCCTTGGAACGTCGTATATCATGATCTTAGGTAGTCTTTTCTTGGGTTCCCGTGTGTTTACGACTGGCTGCAGCGTTTCGGCTAGCTTCTTAGCTTGGTCCTTTCCTTCCAGTTCAATCGCCACCCCACCGTTCCGGATCTTGGACACCCTGTGAACCCTCAGGCCTAAGGCTTTGGGGTCCACGGTTCGGCGCACCAAGTCCTTCACCTCCTCAGACGTTGCTCCTTCCGTCTTCGGATAGACGAGGATCGTCTGAGTAGGCTTCGTAGTCCTGGGTGGGATGGTCCTGGACGTCGATTGCCTAGCTGCAGCCTGCGCGTATGAGGGTCCTGGTGTTGCTGTGTGATGCTGTGGAGGGACGGCTTCCTTGAAGATCTTGATGATCGTGCTTCTCTCTTCAAGACGCGCCCTGAGGGTCAAGTTTTCCTCGTGTAGCATGCGTGCTTTACGAAGGACGGAATGCAGCTCCTTTTCTATGTCGCGCACTTTCTCCGCGGATCCCGCCTTCTTTTGAAGCAGCCTTAACTATCCCAAAACCAGGCTGATGGAGCTATCGATTGCGTCATAACTAATTAACTCTGTTGTCAAATCCTCTTCCTTGCCGATGTCGTCACTATCTTCGTCGGTACTTAACTCCCTCAACCTAGTTCCGGGGGCCTCGACCTTGTCCTTTTTGCTGGTTCTTGGGTCATGTGTCAGACTAGAGCGATTTTTCCGCTTCTTGGTCACAAACCGCGTATCCCTCTGAGTCATCGTCCGTTGATCCCATCACCATCCTCTCGGTTGTTTTCCGAGGAGGGGTGAGGTCGTCCGTCATGTCCTTGTGGGGGCCCTCCCTCCGGATCCGGAGCGGATTCGAGAGGGAGAACCTACCGTCTTGTCCTTGTGTTGTATTGCCATGTTCTTACTGGTAAAAGTCATGTCCGGTATTTGAATAGATGATGCCCCCCCCTATTGTAACGAGGTCTTTGTTGGGGGGAGTGGGTTATTGTTTGTGCCGTGGTGGACCCAGGGGGTGTCTTGATCCCCTTCTTCTTTGGGTCCACCGGCTTGGTTGGTCCAGATCCCGGGGGGGTCCTTGTGACCTTCCCCCTTCGCTTAAAGGGATCTGGATCCATTGATGTCCGGTCCGGGTATATTTTTCACAACTCTCTCGGAGGTGTTAATGCCCCTTTTAGCCGGGCTCCAGGAAACCGCACGGATTCGTGTCGTGCGGTTCCTCTTATTGCCCCCCTACTGGGTAGCAGGGGGGTTGCCTGAAGTCCGTTGCCCGGTCGCAACCGCGTGGAGGTAGGGGCACCGAGAGAGAGAAAAATTTGGTCAGAAGTATTGGGGTTGGGGTGCCAGCAGGTCACCGAGTTCGGTAATTTCAGCCAATGGCCGAACTTGTGTTTTTGTTTCTTTTTGTGGGTTCGTCGAGTACAGCAATGCTGTGAAGAGATCAAACCCACTGAGCCGGTCCAAGCTACTTGTGTTGTGTTTTCACTTTTCACGAACTCTTATATTTAAACTCGATAATCTCTCTCGGCCTGCGGCCCTTCTCTTGATGTGCAAAACCTCCCATGTTTGTCCTCGTCAGACCAGATATAGAATGGACTATAAACATTTATAGTATAGTGTAACAGTATGGGGTCATAATCGCACTGTACTCTATCTTATAGAACTTTATTACAATTATCAAAACATACGACTAACAATTTTGTCCAGTAAATGTAAAAGTTAGACCACTGACGAGAACGCCATGTGAAATTATTTTAGCTGTTGTACACTTTCTGACGCTACATTATTTAAGCACTAACTTGTTATGTTTTTAACTTAAACCAGTATATAACACATTATAGAGTTCAATGAATTCTATTTCCACTTACAAGAATTAGGTAGCAATTGGAATATAAAATACATATTTAGGAATCACTAAATTTAGAAAGAGTCAGTATAATTCAAACATTTTGATATATAATATTCTTAAATGAATAAATATAAATATTCATGAAAAAATGTACTATTTTGAGAAAATTTTAAATAAAAATATTTAAATATAAAAACAATCTTTATAGATGACAATAAAGTGTTCATTACTAAGTTGCTGTAAAAAGATTAATTTTTTTAATCTCAGTACCAATATTGAACATTTAAAACATTTAGCGTCAGTTTATTTCTATAATCTAATTGGAGGTACCAGGACCTCTTGCACTGAACGTTAACTACCCATAATGTAGTTTTAATTATATTGCAGGAGGCCCACACGCGAGTTTTTTATGAAATCATGAAATTGAGGGAACTTTCAAGAGAAAGAAAGAAATCGATTGTCAGTAGTTTTAGCGGAGGTTGAAAAGGGAGGGTAGATAATTAAAAAAAATATTATTAATATTTTACAGAAGACATTTTTTTAGTTTGACTTTGATCCAAAAGTTAAAGATTTTCTTAACTTTACACACTTGCCTTACGGTGATATAACTATTACTTATGTGTCTCAATGTAAGTTGAAATGTGTGAGGCTAAACTATATCCGAGAAAAAAGGTTACCGCTTTTAATCCTTAAACATTAGGAAACTCTAAACCTTGTGCTCAAAAAAAATGTTGCTACTCAATATAGAATTTCAGGAGAACATGTCTGTGTTTATCACAAGGTACACTACAGTAATTCAAATATTCTACAGTCAATATTTCTCCCGTCTCCTGGATAGTTACTGTAAGTAGGCTATAATCCAAGAAACAATTCCACAGTTCGTATTTACCTACATACATAAACCTACATTCAAGTTGTGTCAACTATAAACCAGTAAGAATGAGTGGAAGTCCTACAAAATACAAATGAACAGGTATTTATAATACCCAAAATTGCATTGAATCAAAATTTATCATTTGTCATATTGGAGGCTAAGTATTTGAATCCCACTTAAGGCATGAGGATTGATATTAAACTAACTATATAAAATCTTAATTAATTTAATGCGTAAGCGTATGGAAATGTTTAGTTATATGTAATTATTATCGTACCGTATTATTACAAAAGTGATCAATATTTAACAATTGCAGAAACAAATATTTTTAAGTCTAGGGAAATTACAAGCTATTACATTGAGATCGGTATATGTGAAACAGGACGTATAACTGGGTACTTCAGAAAACGGTATAAAATTAATGACCCTTTTTGACTGGTTGATTCAAAATGAGAGAGAATGGTTTAAATAATAAATAAATGGCTTTCTACGGAATATTAATATGACTTGATATTTTAGATATAGTAATGCGTATAGCTTGAGGGTAGATCCATAGAAACCCCGGCAGTGATCATTAACAACAAGCTGGATTTAGGTCAGCTTCGACAATGAGTAATAGTTAATTAATACTCCGGTCACATCAAGTAGACCACATGTGTACGAGAATAACTGGTGCACAGTTCCATAGAAAACCCGGCAGTAATCATTACCAACAATATGGGTTTATGTCAGCTACAACGAGTCATATTTAATAAAAACCCCAATCACATCAAGTGTACAATATGTACTTGTGGTACAACTCGTGGATAATTCCATAGTAAACCCGGCAATGATCATTACCAACAATATGGGTTTCGGTCAGCTACAACGAGTCATATTTAATAAATACCCCAATCACATCAAGTGTACAATATGTACTTGTGGTACAACTCGTGGATAATTCCATAGTAAACCCCGGCAATGATCATTACCAACAATATGGGTTTCGGTCAGCTACAACGAGTCATATTTAATAAATACCCCAATCACATCAAGTGTACAATATGTACTTGTGGTACAACTCGTGGATAATTCCATAGTAAACCCGGCAATGATTCATTACCAACAATATGGGTTTCGGTCAGCTACAACGAGTCATATTTAATAAATACCCCAATCACATCAAGTGTACAATATGTACTTGTGGTACAACTCGTGGATAATTCCATAGTAAACCCGGCAATGATCATTACCAACAATATGGGTTTCGGTCAGCTACAACGAGTCATATTTAATAAATACCCCAATCACATCAAGTGTACAATATGTACTTGTGGTACAACTCGTGGATAATTCCATAGTAAACCCGGCAATGATCATTACCAACAATATGGGTTTCGGTCAGCTACAACGAGTCATATTTAATAAATACCCCAATCACATCAAGTGTACAATATGTACTTGTGGTACAACTCGTGGATAATTCCATAGTAAACCCGGCAATGATCATTACCAACAATATGGGTTTCGGTCAGCTACAACGAGTCATATTTAATAAATACCCCAATCACATCAAGTGTACAACATGTACTTGTGGTATAACTCGTGGAGAATTCCATAGAAAACCCCGGCATTGATCATTACCAAGCTGGGATTAGTTAAAATTTAGTGTTGAGTCATGGTTAGTGATTTTCTAATCATATCATTTATACCACATTTATTAAACTAATCACTAATATTGTGGTATACAATACGAATGTTTTAATTGTAAAAGCTTAGTATAATTAGCAAGAAAACTACGTAAGACTAGTGCTTCTTGTTTATAGGTTTAAAACATTTACAAATCATATATAAAATATTTTATAATAAGAATATTTCGAAAATATATAATTTTAATTGATTCCCACATATTTGGCCTTAAATTGTATTACAAAGTATGTATATTTTCAGTTTAACTTTGATGGATTAGGTTTAGTATACGAAATGATAATGATTAAAAATACAACTGTTTCTGACAGTTTTCAGAAATTCAAATTTTGTAAAATATCCTAAACAGTATATTATAAATTGTGAGGCGCAAGGCATAATGTGATTATGTATGCTATGTATTACTCACTAGAATGTTTTATTGTTATAAGTATATTCATATATATTAAAGGTATTATTAAACCGTATTCATACAATCTTGATGCGAATGGGGGATGCAGGAGAATTCTTATTACTTTTCTGTCCGTGCGAATGTTATAATTAGCTCCATTTCTACATACGTTTAGAATTTCAGATGTCGAAACAATATCAGGTGTTCGTTTTTGACATATTCATCACCACATATTTTTTTGTATCTCTTCAGACGGACGTGGAATCTATATTCTAGGAGTCAAGTATGTTACAGTGCCAGATTCCAGATGCTGTACTTAGCAGAATGTAAATTGGAGTTAAACACAACATTTAGTTTGAACCAATCCCTACTTTAAGTCCGTTGTAAAAATGTGTTTATAGGATTTTAAAATCAAATTTATTAATAAAACTACTACAGTATTAGATATATTAAATCTTATAAATGTACAGAAAAATAAAAATATTTTATTCACCATTATATGGCTAAATAAAGGTAGAATATATTTATACCATAAAAACAAACAATGTGCGACAACAAACCACAATTGCTGTGGGGCTGTTGTTAATTTATTTGACGCAGTGGCATTTAAAGTTACATTGCGCTGTGGCAGACAGTCAGAAGGGTTTCATTTAAACCAAACTGTATATAACCTTTTCAGATGTATCTAGAACACCACACAGAACCTTACTGTGTTACACAAGAATGTAGCTATTTGCTGTGTTGTAGAGAAACACAGTGTAAAATGGTTATACTTACTCGCATCTGAGATATAGCGTGGTATTTAGGGTGATTTGGTCGACTCAAATAAAGTATTAAAATTCAAAAACTAATAATTACAGTTATATTTTGGTTTGGCTCTAGACAGCCTTTTAGGCCTCATTTTATTCAAAAACAATTCTTACCCTCCTATCTTTTAACTTTATCGAAATCCTTTGCAACTACATGACCAAATCAGAAACATCCTTTGCAACTACGGGACTAAACCAGAAAAATTTAATTTTAACCCAGTAAAAAATCAGTTCTAGAATATATATGATCAGTCGAACGACTTAGTATACAAACGTGGAGCTCGTTATGCGGCATTAATAATTTATAATAGGCTTTCCAATTAAAAAAGCCATTCAAACGCTGAAACCATTTAGATTATCCCAAAGATATCACCTCCTAGACCGGGCTTACAATCCAAGTGGAGAATTTTTTATTTGAGGGAAAGTTAGCAGTTATTTTTTAAATTATTTTGATTAGATCTTAAGTTATGTATTCATTACAATGTGGTCTTTTTATATTTTAGATTTAAGCTTGCTTAACTGATTTTTAGATTGAGTAATTTTAGCTTTAATAAACTTTGTTTCAGTTAACTTTACAATTCATGTGTTTACTAAATCAAGTGTCAAATGTAAACATATGTGACTCTAAATAAATAAATAAAGAAAAAAGCGCTTAATTTTATAGTTTAAAAATATTGGTAGTGAAGGTGAGTATGCTTCTCAAAAACGGTTCTTGGCAGAACTTATTTCACTTCATCTAGTCTCTCAGAGTAGACCAAGAAATTGAAAAGAGACTAGAAAATGAATTAACGTTTGTATAATTACAAAGTTTTAGTTATTATAGATGGGTCATGAGTTAAAACAAAAATGTGTTTTTGGCGTTTCCTATCTTTATTTGGAACTTATCCAAGAAATTTAGGCAGCACATTATAAAAACTAGAACTGGCAAACAAGATACTGATGGTTGAGATAAGCGTGAAAATAGATAACCTAACTGAAGATGATTAGAAAGCAGTATTTGAATTTCTGGACTCATTTCTTTGACGTAAAGCTCATTATTAAATGAAAAGTTCTGATAAATTAGATTTACCTGAGGAATCGAATGTCAAGCACCTTCTCGGAATGTTTTAAAGTAAACAATAAGTGATAACCAAAATCTATGAAACATTCAAATATATTTTTGTAATGGACAATTTTGGTCACTGGATTGAATCGCTGTTCCGAAAAGCTGCTTAGAGTCCAGTCCAGGCGTTGTCACTGCACAGGATGCAAGTCTCGAGCACAAATCACAAGTACAAGGATCACAATCACACATCACATTAACACAGGCTACAGTGGGATATTAATGATTGCATTTTAGCCTTACCCAGTGTAAAGTTCTACTAGCAGGTTTGAACCAGCCAGAATTGATCCCTCCTGGAGGATGGATAGAACACTACTTGATTATCTTAATATATTTTACAAAATATATAATTCTGTTTAGTCATACAAAAACTGAGGTGAAATATGTTATGAAGCCACAATATAAAGAAATGTTTACTATTCTCAGATTTTATACTTAATATATCGAAAAAAACATATGTTTAATCTTTCCAATAAAATATAATCTTTTTAAATAAGAAGTAATAAATATAAGTTAAGTACTATTGCGAGGGAAATAGCTATAGAAATCCAGCAATTATACATTTAAAGGAATTATTGATCAGTGAACCAAACAAGCCAAGTTTTAATTCTGAATCAGCATCAGAGCATATTACACGTACAATTAGGCTCTCAAGATTCAGAAACTTTGCTAATGTGGCCTTTAAGGGCCAAGCGTTCAAGTTTGTAAAGTGCTTCATCAGTTCCTCGGCTGCCAATTTGGGGCGCGCCTTGTACGTGGCTTTGTATTCCGCTCAACAAAAGTTTCAATATTCAATATTTTATTCAAATGGAAAGATTACCGGAAAACAGTTTTCCACTTCACGTCTTCATTTTCCACAACGAGAAAAGAATAAAGATTTAAAAATATTTATTAAGGTAATACTGACTCTATTTAATCCTTTGGACTATTGAATATAATAATTACTACGCCTAAAAATATTCGGGCATCTTTTAGACGTTAACAGTAATTATAATTTGGTTTATTTCCTCAACTATTTGGTCACGACCCCTAATCAAGATAATAACAGTGCCTACTTCACAGAAGTGGTGACTGCATGTCAGAGTATGTAAATTGTGTTATGTAAAATATGTTATTTCAATGAATATACTGTGTACTCTAAACTGTTTTATCTAATGTATATGTATAGTGGATCACTATTATTATCATGATACATAAATATTAGAAGAACATTAAATGTTTATTTCAATAGGAAATTACTTTATCGTAAAATCCTGCAACGTCCTTTAGCAAACAATAATTTTGAAGTGACTATATTTCTTCACGGAACGTCACGCATTACGATGTTCGCTCTGTAGCCGCTAGGGACAGGACTATCGTGGCCGTGTTTAGAAAATATTTAGAAATCAGTGAATATTGTAATATTTAAAACATACGCATAAAAATAATACATAATATATAACTATTTTATGTTAAACATTTGTGTCTCATATTATTTTAAAATACCAAAGAGTAATCATTTAATAATAAGAAAAGGAAATTTCCAAGATATATATTAATCTTTTAATATATGTAAGGAACTTTGTATGTCTATATCAATATGATATAAATATTTATTTAATAAAAAGTTTCCTAACTAAACTATAAATATTAAAAAATACATACTTATTGTAGGTTTAACTTCTAATAGAAATTATTTATTTGGAAATTGTAACATTTTTAAAAGATATTTTATGAACACAAAATATGTCTTTAAATATTAATAGTGGCCTCAAAGAAGGAAACGGGATAACATGGAGAGTAGGGATTAGAAATCAAGTACGTACACTCTACTGCATCAGATACACAGATACTCATACTTTCCGGGGACGAAGAACACAGGATAACATGGTGAGTAGATATTGGAAATCAAGTATATGCACTCTACAGCATCAGATACACAGATATTCATACTTTCCGAGGACGAAGAACACAGGATAACATGGCGAGTAGATATTGGAAATGAAGTATATGCACTCTACTGCATCAGATACAGACTCATACTTTCCGAGGAAGAAGAACACAGGATAACATGGTGAGTAGATATTGAACAACAAGTATATGCACTCTAATGCATCAGATACACAGATATTCATACTTCCAAGGACGAAGAACACAGGATAATATGGTGAGTAGATATTGAAAATCAAGTATATACACTCTACTGCATCAGATACACAGATAGTCATGCTTTCCGAGGACGAAGAACACAGGATAACATGGTGAGTAGATATTGGAAATGAAGTATATTCACTCTACTGCATCAGATACTCAGATATTCATACTTTCCGAGGAAGAAGAACACAGGATAATATGGTGAGTAGATATTGAACAACAAGTATATGCACTCTAATGCATCAGATACACAGATATTCATACTTCCAAGGACAAAGAACACAGGATAATATGGTGAGTAGATATTGAAAATCAAGTATATACACTCTACTGCATCAGATACACAGATAGTGATGCTTTCCGAGGACGAAGAACACAAGATAACATGGCGAGTAGATATTGGAAATGAAGTATATGCACTCTACTGCATCAGATACTCAGATATTCATACTTTCCGAGGAAGAAGAACACAGGATAACATGGTGAGTAGATATTGAATATCAAGTATGTACACTCTACTGCATCAGATACACATATATTCATACTTCCGAGGACGAAGAACACAGGATAAAATGGTGAGTAAATATTGAAAATCAAGTATATACACTCTACTGCATAAGATACACAGATAGTCATGCTTTCCGAGGACGAAGAACACAGGATAACATGGTGAGTAGATATTGGAAATCAAGTATATGCACTCTACAGCATCAGATACACAGATATTCATACTTTCCGAGGACGAAGAACACAGGATAACATGGCGAGTAGATATTGAAAATCAAGTATATACACTCTACTGCATCAGATACACAGATATTCATACTTTCCGAGGACGAAGAACACAGGATAACATGGTGAGTAGATATTGAAAATCAAGTATGTACACTCTACTGCATCAGATACACAGATATTCATACTTTCCGAGGACGAAGAACACAGGATAACATGGTGAGTAGATATTGAAAATCAAGTATATACACTCTACTGCATCAGATACACAGATATTCATACTTTCCGAGGACGAAGAACACAGGATAACATGGCGAGTAGATATTGAAAATCAAGTATATACACTCTACTGCATCAGATACACAGATATTCATACTTTCCGAGGACGAAGAACACAAGATAACATGGCGAGTAGATATTGGAAATGAAGTATATGCACTCTACTGCATCAGATACTCAGATATTCATACTTTCCGAGGAAGAAGAACACAGGATAACATGGTGAGTAGATATTGAAAATCAAGTATATACACTCTAATGCACCAGATACACAGATATTCATACTTTCCGAGGACGAAGAACACAGGATAACATGGCGAGTAGATATTGAAAATCAAGTATATACACTCTACTGCATCAGATACACAGATAGTCATGCTTTCCGAGGACGAAGAACACAGGATAACATGGTGAGTAGATATTGGAAATCAAGTATATGCACTCTGCAGCATCAGATACACAGATATTCATACTTTCCGAGGACGAAGAACACAAGATAACATGGCGAGTAGATATTGAAAATCAAGTATATACACTCTACTGCATCAGATACACAGATATTCATACTTTCCGAGGACGAAGAACACAGGATAACATGGTGAGTAGATATTGAAAATCAAGTATATACACTCTACTGCATCAGATACACAGATAGTCATGCTTTCCGAGGACGAAGAACACAGGATAACATGGTGAGTAGATATTGAAAATCAAGTATATACACTCTACTGCATCAGATACACAGATATTCATACTTTCCGAGGACGAAGAACACAAGATAACATGGCGAGTAGATATTGAAATCAAGTATATACACTCTACTGCATCAGATACACAGATATTCATACTTTCCGAGGACGAAGAACACAGGATAACATGGTGAGTAGATATTGAAAATCAAGTATGTACACTCTACTCTACTGCATCAGATACACAGATATCCATACTTTCCGAGGACGAAGAACACAAGAAAACATGGCGAGTAGATATTGAAAATCAAGTATATACACTCTAATGCACCAGATACACAGATATTCATACTTTCCGAGGACGAAGAACACAGGATAACATAGCGAGTAGATATTGAAAATCAAGTATATACACTCTACTGCATCAGATACACAGATATTCATACTTTCCGAGGACGAAGAACACAAGGATAACATGGCGAGTAGATATTGGAAATGAAGTATATGCACTCTACTGCATCAGATACTCAGATATTCATACTTTCCGAGGAAGAAGAACACAGGATAACATGGTGAGTAGATATTGAAAATCAAGTATATACACTCTAATGCACCAGATACACAGATATTCATACTTTCCGAGGACGAAGAACACAGGATAACATGGCGAGTAGATATTGAAAATCAAGTATATACACTCTACTGCATCAGATACACAGATAGTCATGCTTTCCGAGGACGAAGAACACAGGATAACATGGTGAGTAGATATTGGAAATCAAGTATATGCACTCTGCAGCATCAGATACACAGATATTCATACTTTCCGACGACGAAGAACACAAGATAACATGGCGAGTAGATATTGGAAATGAAGTATATGCACTCTACTGCATCAGATACTCAGATATTCATACTTTCCGAGGAAGAAGAACACAGGATAACATGGTGAGTACATATTGAATATCAAGTATGTACACTCTACTGCATCAGATACACAGATATCCATACTTTCCGAGGACGAAGAACACAAGAAAACATGGCGAGTAGATATTGAAAATCAAGTATATACACTCTAATGCACCAGATACACAGATATTCATACTTTCCGAGGACGAAGAACACAGGATAACATGGCGAGTAGATATTGAAAATCAAGTATATACACTCTACTGCATCAGATACACAGATATTCATACTTTCCGAGGACGAAGAACACAAGATAACATGGCGAGTTGGTATTGGAAATGAAGTATATGCACTCTACTGCATCAGATACTCAGATATTCATACTTTCCGAGGAAGAAAAACACAGGATAACATGGTGAGTAGGTATTGAACATCAAGTATATGCACTCTAATGCATCAGATACACAGATATTCATACTTTCCGAGGACGAAGAACATAGGATAACATGGTGAGTAGATATTGAAAATCAAATATATACACTCTACTGCATCAGATACACAGATAGTCATGCTTTCCGAGGACGAAGAACACAGGATAACATGGTGAGTAGATATTGGAAATTAAGTATATGCACTCTAATGCATCAGATACACAGATATTCATACTTTCCGAGGACGAAGAACACAAGATAACATGGCGAGTAGATATTGGAAATGAAGTATATGCACTCTACTGCATCAGATACACAGATATCCATACTTTCCGAGGACGAAGAACACAAGAAAACATGGCGAGTAGATATTGAAAATCAAGTATTTCCTGTTGAAACAAAAGGATTAATAACTGAGAATTGGCTACACGCTGTGAGTACCGCCTTTATCAAACAATAATATTTTATCTTGGTAGACTGTTGAACAAAAGGATTAGTAACTCAGAATTGGCTACACGCTGTGAATACCGCCCTTATCAAACAATAATATTTTATCTTGGTAGACTGTTGAACAAGAGGATAAGTAACTCAGAATTGGCTACACGCTGTGAATACCGCCCTTATCAAACAATAATGTTTTATCTTAGTAGACTGTTGAACAAGAGGATTAGTAACTCAGAATTGGCTACACGCTGTGAATACCGTCCTTATCAAACAATAATGTTTTATCTTGTTAGACTGTTGAACAAGAGGATTAGTAACTCATAATTGGCTACACGCTATGAATACCGTCCTTATCAAACAATAATGTTTTATCTTGTTAGACTGTTGAACAAGAGGATTAGTAACTCATAATTGGCTACACGCTTTAGATCCCGCCTTATCAAACAATAATGTTTTATCTTGGTGGACTGTTGAACGAGAGGATTAGTAACTCAGAATTGGCTACACGCTGTGAATACCGCCCTTATCAAACAACAATGAAAGTCCGTGTGGCGGCCGGACGTGTTTTAGGGTAATAAAAACTGGCCTTTATAGCGTCCCATTACACTTTCAGTAGAACGAAACAAAGGGTTTTGAATACAAATAGTCTTTACTGTTACTCTTTTATAGCAATTCATTGTAAACTACGGTTTGCTGGTAATAAAACTTTACATTTAAATCGCAACCGTAATAAACTTTAAAACAGAAAACACAATTTAATGAAAACTATGATTTTGTTAAAAAAATAACAAAATTTACGGTAGGGTGTACTAAACATTCTTCTTGAGATTCCTGACCAGCAACGAACAGTATTCATTTATTTCCCATTCCTAATTATATATCATATATTGAATGAAAATTAAATTTATCAGTTAAATTTTGAAACAATTATCTATCTCCCATTGTAAAAACCCCCAATAAAAACTGTGGAGTAGCTTTAGAACAATAGAGATCTACCTTTTACTAGGAAACTTTTACCGTCCAGTATTTAGTTTATACTTTTGAACGATTGTAATAAATAATGTAAACTTCTGTAATATATTTAAAAAAAATTAAAAATAACAAAAAGCAAATGAATACGAACATATTGCTTCTGATGCTCATAAATATAGTTTCATGAATACATAAGCCTGTACACGTACATACATTTATTTTGTTCGTATACTTATATAAAACTGTGGATTTACAAACATTACACTGTGTTAGAGATTATAATAATAAACTATTATAACATAATCCTAACATTGCACTTATCAAAGGATGTTTTTATTGGTCAATTTAATCAACAAAAATAGCTATAATAGGTCAATATACAATACACATTTCCAATACTTATTGAACGTTCCTACCAACCATTTTCTGTTTTTTATTAGTTTTTATGATAAAATTGATTGTAATCACAAGTTCAATGGATGATTGAGATGATACATCCTCTAAGTATGTTTTTTTTAGTTCGGCATGATAGTTTATTAATTTGGTTAATTAGAGTAAGTTTTTGAACATGAAACTACAAGGTGAAATAATAAAAATGTAATGTTATTAAATTATTCACTGATCCTCACTGTTGTGAAGCCAATTCAATTACTGATACTGAAATTCTCGGCAGTGGATTGCAATATACGATACAGTTGAGAGGATTATTTTGGGTTTGGTTCAAAAATAACATATCCTGGACTCACAATGAATACTTTCCTGCTGTTTGTCTGTGTGGAATGGTCGGTATGCTCGAATAAATGTAAATTAAGGAAACAAGACTACCACGTGTTTGATATGCATAAACATGAAGTGTTTCTTAAATGTATAAAATACATACAGTGTATAGCTCAATATATAAATCTTTATTTCCAGGCGTTTAATATAATCCTTAAAAATTAGGTGAACTTAAAAGATTAGAAACACTGACAAGTATTTAACCACATGTATCTGTAACACACTATCGAAATACACGTTAAGTGACATATTTACAAAACTATTATTGTTTATACATTTAATGTATCTGGTTAATAAAAACAAACCCCAAACCACACGGCACAGCGAAGTTAGTGGATGCCTGAAGCCATGAAAACATAAGAGAGATATTTCCGCAGTGGTTCGGTTAATAGGAGCAAACCCCAAACCACACGGCACAGCGAAGTTAGTGGATGCCTGAAGCCATGAAAACATAAGAGAGATATTTCCGCAGTGGTTCGGTTAATAGGAGCAAACCCCAAACCACACGGCACAGCGAAGTTAGTGGATGCCTGAAGCCATGAAAACATAAGAGAGATATTTCCGCAGTGGTTCGGTTAATAGGAGCAAACCCCAAACCACACGGCACAGCGAAGTTAGTGGATGCCTGAAGCCATGAAAACATAAGAGAGATATTTCCTCAGTGGTCTGGTTAACAAGAACAAACCCCAAACCACACGGCACAGCCAGTAGCGTAGCCAGAAATTTCGTTCGGGGGGGGGTCCGAAACCGGGGGATCCGGGGACGTTTTGTGTGTTATTTGCCAATGAATTCACTGGTAAAAGGTAAATACCAAAAACATGGAGCTTTAGTAACTACGACTTATAGAAAGTGGAAATATGTTATACGTAAATTAAACTCTCACAGCAACTCTAGTACCACAAATTTTCTTGTATAGCTACAGAAACTTTACGAAGTTCGATTCTGGCCGGGTAGAAGGCACCAAAGTGATAAGAAAGAAAAAGAACACAACAGAGCTTCACTCAAGCGTATAATTGACTCAACTATATTCTGTGGAGAAAATGAAATACCCCTTCGGGGACATTGGGCCACTGACGGCCGAAAACCCTTTAGAAAAGAAGGGCGATTTTCGAGCGTTGCTCGGGTACAGATCAAACTAACGCAACGGTCGGAAAATGCACCGGAAAAACTCTACTGATTAGAAGTTCGGCCACTTTGGATTTCACTGATTGAGGTATTTATGAATAAGTTATAATGACGATTTTTTTGTATCATTACACTGTAGACGAGTATATAATTACGGAAAAATCACTTTCGGTCGGAAATGAAATACACCTGAAAAACTCTAATGATTAGAACTTCAACTACTTCGGACTTTGGTTATTGAGGTAAACGTGGTATTTTTTTATTGAGTTAGGACGACGATTTTTTTTTATCATTAAACTGTAATCGACTACCTATATAATTATCGAGAAAAAAAAAACACTTCCGGTCGGTAAATACCGAATAAAAGCTCTCTACTGATTCGTTTTGACGATTTTGGATTTCACTGGTTGAGTGGTTGAGGTAAAAGTAGTACTTATAATTAATTATGTTAGGACATTGAATTTAGAGATTAATTCAACGCCGACTAATAAATATATAACTATCGAGAAAAAAAAAAACAAAAAATAATCACTTCCGATCGGAATATACTAAGGAAAATAAAAAAATACCTCAGTCAGTGAAATCCAAAGTAGTCGGAACTTCTTATCAGTAGAGTTTTTCCGGTGTATTATCTGACCGGAAGCGATTTTTCAATTTTTCTTTCATAATTATAAAGATATTAGTCGGCGTTCAATTGATACCTAAAATCAATGTTCTAACATAATTCTAAGTACCACTTTTATCTCAACGAACTACACCAGTGAAATCCAAAATCGTCAAAATCTGAATCAGTAGAGCTTTTTCCTCGGTATATTCCGACCGGAGGTAATAATAATAATACTTTTTATTGTGTCAACAATAATAAAAATTGCGTACAATCGTCAAATTAAATTATTTAGAAATATGTATATCTATTTTAAATTGCCCCCATTCATACCCGTTCATACACAGTCCACACTCATTCCTAAGACTGATACATACTTACAGCCATACGTTTTAAAATCTTCTAAATTTTACCACCAGAAATAGAGGATGACCGAATTACTTTAAATTTCATCCCAGCGGCTCATCATAAACTCTTCCACTGAATAAAAACACCCTCGACGCCAAAAAGTGTCTCAATCGAGCTTTAAATTTTGTTGGTTCATTCAAATTTTTGATTTCCTCAGGGAGCTTGTTGATCAGCTTAACACCAACCTCGGATGGCAAACGTTTGAATGCGGCTGTTCTGTGCGGATGTAACCGAAGGTTGTCCCTGCCTCTTGTCCCATATTGATAGACGTCCCTGCCCCGGACGAACTGGCACTTAAATCGGCAGTACAGGGCGACATCGAGGATGTAGAGACAGGGCAAAGTTAGAAATCCAAGCTCCCTAAAGGCATCTCTGCATGAATTTCGGGATTTCAATTTTGAAATGATGCGGACAGCTTTCTTTTGACTTCTAAATACTCGCTCAAATTTGTATTTAGAACAGCTGCCCCATAGCCTCAACTCGTACATTAGATGGGGGTGTACAAAGCCGAAGTAGGCCATTTTTAGTACATCCCGGGAGCAAAATTTGGAAAGGTTCCGTAGAGCATAAATGCCTGAAGAAACCTTTGAGCAGGTACTTTCAATGTGATTGTCTCAATTCAGACTTCGATTAAGGTACATTCCGAGGAACTTAGTGGAATCAGTTTCCTCTATGAAGACATCGTCCGCCATCACAGCAGCGCAATCCTCAATCTCTCTTTGCCACAAACAGAAATTTAGTGCATTTGATTTGAAGTTGTTGGTCCTCAGATTTAATTTAGAAAAAAACTGAATACATGAATTCAGTTCTAAAAAGGAAATGATTTCTAATTCATGTTTTGTTGGAGCTTTAATGCAGAGCGTTTGTATCGTCAACATACTGGACCATTTTCCCTCTCAGGAGCGATGAGTTCCGCCTGCTGATGTACACAAGGAACAAGACTGGTCCAAGTATAGATCCCTGTGGGACTCCATAGGAAAAAAAGTCGCTAATTTAAAGTGATTTAATAGTTTTTTTCTCGATAATTATATATGTATTAGTCGGCGTTGAATTAATACCTAAAATCACCGTCCTAACATAATCCTAAGTACCACTTTTACCTCAACCACTCAACCAATGAAATCCAAAATTGTCAAAACTTGAACCTGTAGAGAGCTTTTCTTCGGTATTTACCGACCGGAAGTGATTTTTTTCTCGATAATTATATAGGTACGGTGTACAGTTTAATGATAACAAAAATCGTCGTCCTAACTCAATCGAAAACCCCACGTTTACCTCAATCATTGAAGTTCTAATTAGTTGAAGTTCTAATCAGTAGAGTTTTCAAGTGTATTTTCCGTCCGAAAGTGATTTTTTTTCAATAATTATATACACGTTTACAGTTTAATGACACCTAAAATCAACGTCGTAACTTAATTCTAAGCAGTCACTTTACGTCCCCACGACGAATTTGAACGAAGTGGTCGCTAATTTAAACTGTTCGTCGTGTTACGGTTCAGGTGACTTTGCGACGTCACGTGACCGTGCTGTATAGAAATACCGTGATTACACTACACTATCCGAAATGCCGAGCCCAAAAATATCGTTTGATACTTTATGATGAAAGGACAATTATATTTTTAACAACGGTCACTTCAATCAGTGAAATCAATCAATTTAATGTTTGTAGACAAGAGTAATGATAACTGTCCTTCTTTCTCCTGCTCCATGCTTTATTTTTTAATATGTCTTAAAATTTCGGGGGGGTTCCGGACCCCCTGGACCCCCCCCTTCGCTACGCCACTGGGCACAGCGATGTTAGTGGATGCCTGAAGCCATGAAAACATAAGAGAGATATTTCCGCAGTGGTTCGGTTAACAGGAGCTAACCCCAAACCACACACGCAAGTCCAGTTAGTGGACAAGTTAGTGGATGTCTTCAATAGGCAACGACAGTTTTCTAATGTACTACTGCGTTTTGACCACAGATCAATAGAGGACATAGGAAAACTTACTTATGTAACAAATATGAAGTATCTAACATATTCACATTATTAGTTTCTGAATGACGGACTTAGAGACAAACAATTGTACTTTCCTGTAACACATTGATCCTAAAATGACTAGGATTCCTCCCAGGACCAAGAGAATGTACCTACCTTTAAGTCTCCAGGACATTTCTAACAAGATTTATCGCTTAGATGCGTAGACGGGCAATCTGATAGATGCAGATAGAAACTGCCTTTTTTTAGTTTTGACCTTATACTAAAAATATCCTTTCTTGGACAGCAAAGAACCTATGATCCAAGTTTCTAGTCTCTGTAACCTTTCTATGAAGATTTATTGAATGGCGAACGATGAGAGAGAATATCAGACTAATTATCCTTTACCCTTTTTACCTTAACATCACAAGCGATCTTCCTTGAACTACAGAAACCTACTTAGCTAGTGTCCAGTCTCTACGACTTCTCTATTTAGAATTATTCCACAGACAAATGGACAAAGTCACTATTTCAAGACGGCTCTTTTGGTCCTTTTAGGTTAGTTGTAGAAAGCAAGGTATTTAGGAAACATCAGGGATTAGAAGAGACTATGTTTCTTTACCGATATCTCGTTATAGTCACTCAACTGTCAAAACTTCCTATTATCTGTATTAATATTCAGTTAGATCATAACCGATTTTTTGTAAAGCTTTGCATCTCTTGCTTCTTAGTTTTAGAAAAATAATCATCCAGGAATATATGTTTACTGAATGAGTAAGATAAAGTGTAAGAAACAAATACTATGTAATCGGTTAGAGGTGTAACAAATAAAGAAATTGTAACTCAAGTCACATACAGTACATCTATTTTGAACAATTTCTTCAAATTTAAGGAACAAGATGTGGCATAATTTTAAGGTGCCCATTATAATTCTCAATATATTTAACTGCAATCCTTTACCATATAGCACGTTTTTAAACATATTGTTGTTGTCATATACATTACAATAAACTTAAAATATATATATATTTTACCGTTAATAAAGGTGCACCAAAACATCAAAAAATGTGGGTTTGATATAAAATACTGTAAATTGTATAAATACCCTATACAGTGAAACTAGTAAATTTCTTATCTGCATTAAATGCCCTTTAATATAATATGCCGCATGACATATACTAAAATTTTCCCACCTCCAAAGAAATATTATTTTTTTAAAGTTACAGTGGGTATAGGCTAAAATTTATAATGGAAGGTTCCATCTTGTTGCAAGTCTTGAAAAATACACGTGTTTTACGACTAAATCATATGTACATCTCTAACCATTCTAGAGTGAGAACTAACAGATAGATTTGAAATGTTATTAATAATTGCACATCCAGTATTATGGCTGTAGATTATAAGAATTGAATTTTCCACATATCACTGAACCACATTATATGTGAACTTTTTTATAACGAACCATTTGTTGCAATTATGTCAATATCATATCATCCATTGAATCAATTTAATGACAGCCTAGAAATAACAAGTTCTAGGATAAAACAAATCCTATTTCTATATTGTATAAAATCTTAGCAGATTGTTATTATTTATTAAGGCCACTTAAAATATTTAAAAAATATTTGTTGTATAAGCTTAGTCAAATTTAAAAAAATAGAATCATGTGTAACGTTTTTATAAAGAAATTCTTCGCAAATCTATAGCTGAAAATTGTATAAACATGTTGTAGCACAAATGTAAACGATTAGGGTTTTTAATTTTTGTTTATATTTCACAGTATAGAACATGCAAATATCAATTATGAATATAATCTATGACATTTATGTGAATGCAGATTATAAAACTTAAGTAGCACACGAAACATTACAGTTAGTATTTTACACAATACAGTATGTCCTTAAACTATAATTATTTAACATTCTTGTTTGACAATGCGAATCAACTTAATCACGCATTAAAAAATAAAATAAATATAAACCGAAGACTTGTATAAATTGTATATTAAACTGAATGAACGCGAGTCAAGCTTGGGTGATTCCACTATCGAATGGGAAAGCGAAAGAAGATTTGAAATCTAAGTTGTACTTAAAGAAGCAGATCACATTGGCTGCTTTTACTAATAGGGACAGGACTTGCTCCGCTGAGTAGTCTTTAGTATAATATGCTTAAGTTTCCTTCTAACGGATACTAAACTAAAACTTTTGATATCTCTAAAATAAAAAGCTACATAACCGTATACAGATTGTGTTCCCTGTATTGACTGGAAACTTGATTCAAGTAGTTTATCCACGAAACTTGCAAGAATATCTCTATCATCAAAAGTAAAACAATACTCTATTTTGTCAACAATGGTTCCTGCAAATCATAATAATTTAAATATTAAAACGCAAATTAAACTTCTTTTTACTCCTCCTTCTTTTTAACGATAATTTCAACAATACTTTTGCATTTACAATCTTTAATATAGGCTAATAACTTAACTATTTGCGATTATCTATTTTAAGAAGTTCAATCTTAATATTTTAAAAAAATAAATGACAGTAACATATTTTTACATATTTTGTTGTAAAGTTTAAAAATTTGGAAAAATAAATACTTAAAACAAACAACTTTACACATAGAAACACTCCACAGAAAATTCTAATTTTCCGTGAGCATTTTCTTATTACACGTTGATCAACATCCATTGAATAAAGCTAAGACATTTTTGAATATTTATCCCCCACAAATGCAAGCAACCTGCCTGCCCGTCCATTGGTAGTGGTTCCAAGGTCACCTTTAAGATGTTTACCCACAAGTAAGTGTCAGAGAGAGTATTTTATTCAGCCAATGTGACTGAGCGGAGAGACTATAGTTTATTTATACGTGTATCCAATCTTATTAATATATAGTTAATAAAAATAATTAGCGTGAACGTCCTATGTACGTGTTATATTGAGACCAAAGTGGATGAGCGGGACTATAGTGTATTTCTGTGTAAATCCAAAGTTATTAGTTTTATTCGTTTTACGTCGTTGTCTAAGAGAATATGATGGTTGGTAACGAAAGATAGTTACCCATCGTACATAATACGAATGTGCTGAATAATGTTGTAGTCGTTACTCTCTACTTACACGGAATTCCGTTGTGCATACTGTTTAATTGTAATCAGTAGTGATGACGTAAAGACAGCTCATTACAGTATCATATCAATCATACGAGATTTTGTAAATCCATAACCCCCCACTCACGCACATTCCCACATACCACTGTTTGGTACAAACAATAATGGACGGCTTTGTGAATACCAACAGAGGCATCATCCCACAATAAATATACTTATCACATTTAGATTCTAATCATATTAGAATTTTTTAATTCTGCACGTCACAACCGCACTCACGCATACTCTAACATTCCACTGTTTGGTACAAACAATAAAGAGTGTTTTTTTTTTAATACCAACAACAGCATCATACCACAGTAAATATACTCATCATATCGAGACTTTATCGTATTATATTTTCTAAATCCTGCACGTCACAACCCCGCTCAATTACATTCCCACATTCCACTGTTTGGTATAAACATTAATGAATGCATTTGTAATTGCCAACAACAGCGTCATCCCACCACAGGCAATTATTATGTGAGGATGTTCAATTATATGAAATGTGTCAAAAGTAACAGTACGTATTCTACACCTGCGGTGCACCGATATAATGTATAAAAAGGTTTAATTGTACTAATGGACAGGAATCATGGTAAAAAATAAGGTAGATCCTAGAATGAAAGATTCATCGTATGAAGAATGGAAACTTATTTTGTATTATTTTTAACTTTTAAACTTCAATGACGTATAAATTTGAAAAATACACGATTTGTGGAAGGCGTCTACTACAAAATCTACGACAGAAATACTATCAAAAAGGCATTAGCTATAAACAAAAAACTAGTAAAATTTTATCTATAAAGGTCTAGCGGCAGCTCACCTACATAACAGATATTACACCGGTAAAGATACACGGAATGTAAAATTAGCACGGGCTGTCGTCACTAAGTTCCAAAAGGCCCCTAAGTTTATCATGGTAATGGATTAGAGAAGCGAATTATCTCCGCTTCCTATCTGCTACATCAACAATATGGTTCCAAAATATATGATTAATATAAGTGTTCGTGCCGAGATCTCTTCTTATCGAGACTTTGGTGTCGATATCTCTGCAACTACTCCCATCAGTGTGAGATCCTCACCCTTACTTGTCACTACCCTCGCCGAGTAATCCTGTACCATTGCAGTAGCGCGGCGTATCTATTTAGTTATTCTATACGGAGGAGTCTTTCGAATGCAACGGTCTATCAATCCGGTATATGTATCCAAACCCGTAGCTCTACTTCCTCATCTCAGTACGGTGCAGACCATCAGTCCAGTGTAGCCCATCAGTCCTGTTCAGTCTATCAATCCAGTGTAGCCCATCAGTCTCGTTTAGCTCATCGCACTAGTGTAGCCCATCAGATTGGTGTAGCCCATCAGTCCGGAGTAGCCCATCAGTCCAGTTTAGTCTTTCAATCCAGTCTAGCCCATCAGTGTAGTGTAGCTCATCGCACTGGTGTAGCCCATCAGATCGGTGTAGCCCATCCGGGGCCTTATCCCAGCTTGAAGAGACCTATGTATATGGCAGCGGAGGTAGAAGTGAAGGGCAGAATACATCTAGCTCCAAAACATACTTACATTGGCTTCACAGAGTATTATGCTTCCGGTAGAGAAAATAGAAATTTTCTTAGCCTTCTGAATAATAGGTTTCTAGTCGTTGAGCCTAATTCTATGGTTAAACATGCACCATCATATAACTCAATCTGTAGAAATGAAGTTTCCTGCAAAATGTAAAGTCTAGATAAAATAGTTTTTGAGATAACTTATACAATACAAAAAATTCTCGCTTATAATGTTAGGTTTCATATCACTGTTGAAACGACAAAAGTTCCTGTGAGCAAGTGGATACTGCAATACAAGAGTGCGCTGAGATCAAATCATGTCACCAAAGTTTTATATTGACTTTCTACTCCATTGTTTTTTTCTTTTTATGGTATGAAAAAACATTTCAATAGATAAAATTTCGTATAAATGTACTCACATTGAACTCATATCTAAATCTCTTGGAATGAAATGCATCATCCTCGAGCATTATCAGTGTTACCTATACAGATATGACCTTAATACAACATTTCAAGTAAATGTGTCAGTTCGTTTTCGAGATAACTTGCAGACAGACAGGCAGGTAAAGGTGTCATTTTTCCAACATTACAAGTGACAGATTAGATAAACTCGCCCAATAATATAGATATTAGCAAGGAAGAAGTAAATATATTGTATTAATTTATTTTTATATATAATTTATATATGAGTTTTAACAGTTTAGCTTTTGTTTTATAAACATTTTACGGATTGTTGCTGTTGTACTTAAACCACAAGTTACCATGCACTAAAACACATTTGAGTACTCGCTTAGCACTCGTATGATTCACAGCTACTAAACAATGTCATAAACAGTGTCTGGCTGTAGTAGCCTCCTGCTCTCGTTTGTTATGCACAGTCAAGTGTAAACTGAGAATATCTGCCAAAATACATTTAAGTGCTTCTTGCTTCGAATTTTATAAACATATGGCTAACTTAAATCATTTACGGAGTATATCGGCAAAGTTTTGGCGATTAAACATGCTTTTGTGTTCAAATATTCAAAATTATTTCCGTATAAAAACCTTTGTAAATTATTAACAAAAGATATGTTTAAAGACGTTTTTAAGGCCAAGAAGAGACGTAACAGTTTAAAAAATTGGATTAGGAGCCATATGAGTATACCCCAGGTGCACAGTAATTGTACTCTTAAACTATATTTATAAATAATTTTGGATTTATTTTTGTTTCATCAAATCAAAGTTTTACTTCTAGTATGCACAAAACCAAAAGTATAAACGGTAGTTAAAATTCAAAATCTAATATATTTATATTTGTATAAATAATTAGTTAAAACAACGTCTGATCGAGTCTTTATGTCTCAGAATAAGGCCCAGATTATTACGAAAAGATTAAATTCTAACATCTTGCAGTACCATCTTTTTTTTCACAACAAAAAAAAAACATACATTCACAAGAGTAGGTACCATATGAGCATTTTACCGTCAAAACTAGGGATGTGTTATATGTTAAAATGTTTATAATTAAATGAAATATAATGTAGAATAAAAAAAATTTTAATTTTTTAAATTTTTTCCGTCCGTTTCCCCTTAAATTCTAACATCTTGCAGTACCATCTTGTCTAAAAGAATTTGAACATTACGAGTGTCATAATTAAGTATCTGTGTGTTTACAGTATCAGAAATTAAAATCCATACATAATGATTTAGCTATAGACAACCTAATGTTTATTCAATCAATTATTTTAATTATATTAGTTATATTAGTATATTAGCTCTTGGTTTGAAAACTGAGTTCTACTAACTACGCAGAACAGAAGCAAGCAATTTAGTATGTTTTACCAAACACTATTCTGTCCTTACGGTATCAGGTGTTTAACATAAATAGTGTGAAATTTATTGTACAGTTATTACCGAAAACTCAAATTGATTAATACCCACTTACATCGAAATAGATCTAAAACTACTGATTTGGGCCTTATAATTTATTCGAATATTGAAATTTTACCACAATAAATTTACTTATATATTTTTTGAAGTAATTACTTCCTTTCCCGGGTTATAATAAGCACTTTTTCAAAGTATAACAGACATGTCTGTTGATAGGGTTATCGCAATATAACCGGATCGAGTAACGTCGAAAAACATTCTTGGATGGATGACTGTTAAGCGATCCTGTCCTTACAAGCAGTCCGCCTGCCCGGCCATTTGTGATGGTCGGAAGTCACCTTAAGCCGTTGGTCTCCAGGTTAGTGTGTGTTAGAGAGAGCTTCTTAGCCCTAACTTTGCCTGGTAAAATAAGACATATTTACTTTACTTTATAAGGAGTCACTTCTGTCGGTCAGTCCCACGACTGCATTTCCATTTTTATTACAATGCACCATTTACATCACATCTTAATACATCCCCTATACTTCAGAGTTAGAGTAATTGTTATGCTTGTGTTAACTAAACTCGGAATAACCCCTTGATTCATGTTCAAAAAAATGTTTTCACTTTAACATACAGCACTGATACATGGTATGACAAGCCTCAATAATCTTAGTTGCTTAGACTCCGGATCAACTATTTATTCTGGTGAGCGCGTACTTTTACGTAATTATATCATCCGATTCAAAATACAGAAAGGTTTTGTCATACTGCTGCATTGAAACTCGTATTGGCATTTCAACTTTTTCGCTGCATTGTATTACGTAATTCGAAACTTGCGGTTTAACCATAGGAAACAAATCGCTTGTCCCACAACCAAACTAATTTTAGGGAGACTCATACTTTTTAAATATAAACGGATTATCCACAGCCAAAACCAGGGAAACACTATTACAATAGTTACAATCCTCTTGTAATTGTTTTTGTCTTGTTTCCAATAAAAGTTAAAAACAAGACAAATATTAATTACCTATAAATATTTCATTGTTATGCATATTACTCTGTATTCCATTACTATAAATGTTAAATTGCATTTTTAAGGGACCGAAATCCTAGAATTTATTTGTAAAAGGCTTTGATAAATGAATTACATTTCACACTCCAATTACAACCTCTGAAGTCAAAGGTACAATATTTTATATTAAATCTTCCTCAGGAATATCACAAGGAATGTCAAGTATATTGAAATGCGTAATGGACGTTTCAACGTTCTTCCTTTTATTTACTTGACGCGTGCCTCTTGTATCAAAACACTTTATATAAAAAAGGGCAATAATTTTAGTGTCTCAAATTCATCAATTATTTTTGTGGCGTTGCTTTTATATACAAGAAACTTGCTGTAGGCCATATGCCTTCTGTTTGTTATGTTGACAATGGTGGTTTATGTACGCTACTGAATATGTATTAGACTTCAAGTAGAAAGAGGAAACAAATAAGTTTATGGAGTAGCCTATTATTAAATTGTAAAATCTGCATTTAATAACCCTGCCCATTACGAATACAACCTTCATGACAAGGTTTTTTTGTTTCATCACTTTCTCTCTGGTGATATCCGTTACTCGCAAGGCAACAAAAGGTTTCTCTTGATTTATCACGATTACCTGATAATATGGTACTCAGTTATGGTGGACAGTTAAAAGTTATGGTGGACAGACGTGAGCTTTTTATTTAGTGTTTGGAAAATTCTAGGAGATGCATACATTAGGTAAAACAGTTGTATATTTTTGACAAATTTGCTCTATATTTTAAACGTTCAACTTCAATTACAAATACAAGGGACTAATCTATAAAACCAATCAGTAAATTGGTTACAGCGGAGTGGCAAGCAATTTCTTTGTTATGAAAATGAATTTAATTAATTCAATAGTGGTATAAAGTTTGTTTCATCTAAAGTGCCAGAACGTCAGTCTTGTGTATGTTGACAGTTGGGAACTACTTTGGAGATAAACCACCGGAAAGAACCAATAAGTCCGCAAAAGACAACAATTCGGGTGCAATCAAAGGTCTCTTTCAATTTGTCGTGTTTCTCTTAGATTCCAACTCTCAAAGAATCATCTCTTTT
Organism: Homalodisca vitripennis; assembly: GCF_021130785.1. Taxonomy (NCBI): domain Eukaryota; kingdom Metazoa; phylum Arthropoda; class Insecta; order Hemiptera; family Cicadellidae; genus Homalodisca; species Homalodisca vitripennis. The sequence continues at coordinate 11,853 of NW_025776202.1, read as the reverse complement.
TCACTATTTATAATCCTTAAAAAGCAATTTACTCGATAAGACGTTTTCTCTGTAATATAAAATTTAATTAAAACTTGCTTTTTGAAAACTGAAAGTGAGCGAGCTCTTTCTGAGAAAAATCATCGTATTTTATTATAACTATAATATAACAGCCGGTCAAACCGAACTTTCATGTTAACTGGAACCGAACTTTATTTTCCGGTTAGTTAAGATATAGCCGTATCGATTATAACTCCCAATTCATCCTATTGGAGCAGCACTCACTAGTGTATATTTCGTCCACTAGTGAAGCCGTGGTTGGCTAAAGCGTCGATGAAAATGCTCTTTTCATGAAGCGTGTAAGCAAATGTTTGCACTTGCACATAGTAAAAACGCCAGTACGGAACCGTAAAAAATCTACTACTTTGCAACCACTAGACAACTACTGTTCGTTAGATCAGAAATAAAAGATGCGATTAGTTAACATTACATTATTTTCTATACAATTTATTAAACTAGTAGGTATTTTATTTTTTATGTTATTAAAACATATTTTTTATCATTTTAATGATTAATAGGTCTGGGTAGTAAGGTGTTAGCGTTAACAAATAAAAATAAAAATTTATTTCACTTCTGATTATGACTAATGGCAATTGTTTTGATTGCAGATACCATACATCTGAATTAGATATCATAATTTTTCCAATAAAACCTATATATATATATATATATATATATATATATATATATATATATATATATATATATATAAGGTAGGCAAACTATATTAATACTATAAGCATTTATAAGTATAATAATATAAGCATTTGTACAAAAAGGATTTTTTTTATTTTAGAGGGTATACAGTCGCAATGATTATTTGCATTTCAAGTATACAAATTAAATAATTATTTAATTAATGAAATTAAACTATGTGTTTTATACAAATAACATTTAAGAGGGCAAGTAACCTGCCGACCTCAGGGCGTTTGTTCCTAGAGTTATGAACGCATTAAGTTAACAAGTCGTCCCATTAAAGTGATGTTAAGGTTGTACCGTATAACGATAACACGTGGGGGTGGTGACTTCTGAGGTCGTAGTAATAAATACTTGAATTTCAAAGTTTACTTATAAGTTCAGTTTAATTATTAAAACTTACAAGCACCACTCTTAGATGGTAAATGAAATGTGTGTATTGCCACCTTGCTGCCAATTAGAACACAAGAATTAAAAATATATTAACTTATAGGTGGGTCTAAAATATCCAATGTTCTCTGGAATTATGCCTACGATGTTTTACTTTATAAAACATAAAGATTTTACTTCCCATCGCAATGTGTAGACTCACAACCCGGGTGTCGGCGTCTTGGCACGAGACAATGGCGCTGTAGTCTAAGAAGGGTTATGTCTAGTCGGTGGTTACTAGACAATGAGTAGAAGTTAATAAACTGGTAGCCATCTACTCAAATAATTTGTGCCCTGTGAGCCGTGAGACATGTGGGACACGTAAACCCGCCTAAAACAAATTCGCGACGGTATTAGCCATTTAATGATACAAATTACTATTTATAAAAACGTGTTCGCTATAAGGATGACTACACAAATTTTATCTATCTCAATCAAGCAAATAAAAGATCTTCCAGGGTACGTTACTTTACAATTTACAACTTTACTTTACGTTAAAATCATTTTTATACGTTTAGCATCAAAGGGCTAATTTAATAATACGAAAAGATAAATTTTACTTACGGACAAAGCGCGCGAGGTCTGCTCGGTCACATAGTTGGGCTGCTACAAAGGGTTAGAAGAAAATATTCATACGCGTGCCAATTAGGTAGTTACTCCGCCCAATAATTTTAGTTCCGGAACATTTGATAAAAATAATATTAAATTATACTGGCTGACTAGGTTGCGAAAATTACATTATATGAAATTTAATTAATCAAACTAACGGTACAAGGTTAATTTGAAATTTTTTCCAATTATTATCATTTTCTTAATTTATAAATGAAGTTTCATTCATCTTGAAGCAATAAACAATCTGGACCTGTCCTGAAGATCCTCTGTAAAAGCATGGCTGACATTTATATTTGAAGCGAGAGCTGGAAAACACAGCAATATTACATATAACAGTTACATTTATATACATTGGTATGTAATAAAAATATTCTTTTCTCCATACGTCATATTTATGGCCAATGCAATACATGTACAAAGTTATATGTTGGACTGTTAGAGGATAATATATATGTGTGACATTTGAATTAGAATCTTGAGCAGATTTCAGTAAACCTATAAATATACGCTGAGTTTCAATGAAGCTGTATCTTTTGTGGTATACATTACATACCGAGGCAAGTAAAGTTTAACAAAATAATTTTAGGGCCATTACGTAATATAAGGGGACATGTATGTATAAATGTAGTAATAGATATAAAATATATTTCTGTATTATTGGCACTCCAGCGTCAGCAGGTTAGGCGTTAGTAGAAATTACTGCTACGATACGGTCAGCGTCTGTGTTGCTGATACAACACGATACTGCGGTAGTTAAGTTCAGCTGCTGATACTCTGTGTGATGAATGCTGATCACCGCCTTGTTACATCAGGAGTTATGTCTGTAACAGAGATGAATGTTGATTAAGTGCCCCTCAGTTATTGTTGGGTACCTGCAGTTATGGTCAAAGTTATCTGCAGAACATCTACGTACAGAATATGGTAATTGGATGTAGATTTATGGTATTGCTTACACTGTTCATTCAGTGTGCAGTAAAACTCTCTCTCCCTCAATGGTAAAATATTCCTGTAATAATTTGCAATTACTCTCTGATACCAATTGAAGAAGTATTAAAACTTATTACAATATTTGTTTGCAATTAGATATAGGATTATAAGATCTTCACTTCTACTATCAATGTCAATAATAGTAAAATTAATAATCATATAATTAATTGAGCTGCGTCACAAGCAATGAGTATTCCAGTCATATAGAACTATTATATGAATGAATATCTAGGAGTGGCACACCACTAATAGCAAATGGAGATATTAGTGTAAAAAGGGCTAGTTGATTAACCTAGTTTACTGTTAGAGTGAGTGAAATTCACTGAATTTTAAAAACACATTTGAAGTATAAATATGATGGAGTTTGGCTTCCAATAATTAGTCTGGCTATAACGTATCTTGATTGGCAGTATTTATTCTACAAGAATGTTAATTAAGGTATTACACATATTTCCCTTAGTGCAGTGGCTAAAATCTGATACTGTCACAAACATGGACCTAGCATCTGTGTCTATAAAATAGTCGTTGATGAAGAAACTTAAAACTAACTCTTGTATTGCTTTGATATCAGATACACCTAGATTATGAGATCATGAAATCTAGAAAACAGTTGTATAAATAACCCCTTACGTTGTATTGCCACCTAGACAAAGTTATTAAAACAAAACCATGCAAGAACCAAAGAACCAATGCTATGCACACCAGAAAGTTTAGTACTACATATATACAAGGAATATGCAAAGGAATATGCTTGGCACCTAAAAGTCTTTTCTAAAGGATTAATAAAATCGTCGTATAGGTGTTTTCTTAGCTTCATTGTGATTCTATTAAATAGTTCTTTAAAATTTCATCTCAATAAACAGGGGGTTGCAATTAAAAAATTTAAAGTTACCTCCCCGTACCCCGCTTTTATAAAGATGCTATTCGTATGTATATTGCTCGTTGACTTTTTAATCCCTAGCACATCCAATAACATCTCTACCCTCTACAACAGACCGTATAAACATGCAGGCTTTATTCGCTTTTTCGGTATATGTTACTTAAAAATTGAGCTCCAAACAAAGGACGAAATATTACTATACTAACGTTAGCAACGTGAGATGATGTGTATTGAAAGATAGATAGACACCGATTGGATTTAGTCAACCTATTATAATTTTAACTCAATAACATAACTACAGTTATAACAATTTTTAAAAGACAGTGAGTTACAATTTTTATCTGTTTAAAGATGTAATTTAATGTTATGGCGGTCGTGACTGCCACACACTGTTCTAACTGTGACTCTTATCTGAAGAAGTTATTACTCTTTTGGCCCACTATGCCTGGTTTCAATTAGTTGTATCATTCTGTTCTATACAGGAGATGCAAATTAAAAGATAAAAGTAGATACACTGTAATGGCAAAATTTAACGCTACTATAATAGACAAATAACTTCATTATAATATTAACTTTTTTATGAATTATTAGATGTGTGAAGATTCTTGGAGCATTCGATATATTTTTAACTAATACTACTACTGAATTACAACACATGTTCCAATATTAATTTCATTATGCAAAATTAAATTAATATTGGAATATGTGTTGTAATCACTAGTTGTATTATTAGATGCTATAAATACCAAAAACATGTAAAACTGCGACATAAAAAATCACATTATCCATAAACATTATTCCATCATTTAACAATGTAATCTACACAAAAACTTAGGACCTAAATTATGAATATCACCATTCTAATAATATGGAATATGAAAGCTTGGTAGCTTCAGTGGATTTTTAAGTTTTAATTAAACATTCAAATCCACACAAAGGCGTTGTAATGCCTATAGTTTTTTAATTCAATGAATGTTTACAACTACTTAATAATCTAGCTTAGTTTTGCATTGAAATATTTCTGAAAGTGAACTAAGTGTAACTTTTAAAATAGTTTCATGTCTGTAGTACAACAAACAGCCTCAACTATAATCGAGTTAATCGTTTCATCGATATTCATAACTATCGAAACCTACGAATAAATTTATATGTATTTCAAATTACAGTATACTTCAGCTGTTTTATGTCTTAAAAAGTGATATTTTAGTGATGACTAAAAAACTATCCGGGATATGTATATTTACAAGGCATAAAACACGTAAAACAGTGAAAAATTTTGATATTTTTTTCTAATTTTAAGGATAAACGTGTCTGAAGCCTTGTGACACAAATAACACATGTACATCACCATTGTACTTGATTGAGGCTATTACTCAAATATCATACGCATGATTTTAATTTGAATTAAGTTAGAACAATAATAGGCTATGGTAAATATAAAAATGACTAAAACCTGTTCTGAAGCAGTACTGATATTAATTGAATCTATATTTTCAAGAGTACCAAAGCTGTATGTGCCCTGAGGGAATGCCAGGAATTGAATACCATCCCCAATCAGCTTTGTTTCAAAGCTTTTTTTTACTGTTGACATCGTATCTCCACACTTTGGTGTGAGATTCAATCTAATTTAATTAAATCTGTGTGCAATTTAAGTGTGTACTGGATACAATATATGTATTATAATGTATTTTAACTATTTTAAAATAGTTTTATTAACGATAACCACTAGATTATACATTAAGGATTTAATAACTACACAAACTGTTTCCAATCTCACTTCGTTTCACTAATATTCAAAGTAAGATATATTTTTAACTTTGCAATTTTCAATGAGTCATACTTTTTCAAAATAAAATATTAGTCGCAGCTATTATAAAAGTAAATAATTACAATTTATTTATTTAGCCGTTACTAAAATACACATATGTTGCGTTAATATAAACGTGGAATTGATATTTAATGCTCCCAGTATATTTATTGGGCTACAAAGGAGAGAAACTATTTTTACTAAGTGGAAGTTCTAACACCTTTACCGATATCGATGTATCAGTATACGGTGAAGTCCTTGCCTTAGTGTTTGAACCCTTTAACTACTAATGTTTCAGGGTTTTATCTCTTTCGAAGGCCCAAACAGCTGAAAATCAAGTTTGTTAAGAAGGATCTAAATGGACAGGAAGCACTAGCATTAGAGAAGCAACGCGAGGTTGCGCGTAGTTATACTGGACATTATATCTTCTCTACCAATCTTCTTTATTTGATCTGTAGTCCATTTTTTGCAGGACAAAATCTACGATTATCAATTATTGAGTAACCTAAATTTTATAACTTGATTTTTATGGGTATTTCATTGGAAATTTGTATTTCATTATTGATTTTGTTTTATCTTGATGTGCATAAAGACCTGATTAATTTGAAGTTTTCTAAGGCATTTGACAGAGTGAGTCACAACATTTATTGACTAAACTTAAAACCTATGGGAATTTGGCCCATTTTTCAACTTTTTTGCTAGCAATTTATACAATCGGAGACTTGGTGTAAAGTTTATGGGTCTTTCTCAAGAGTTGTCGGCATTAGATGGAGTTCCCCAGGGATTTCACTTGTGTACACTGCTCTTCATAATTTTTATTACGGTATTTAAATGAGGCAGAGAAGCAGTTATCTTCTGTTTGCAGACGACATAAAGTTATTTCAGGGGGTTGGACCTCGGAGTGACTGTATATCCCTCCGGGAAGATTTGATAGTTATCGAGTAGTGGTGTGGCCTGAACAGCTTGAAGCTCAAAGTGAAGAAATGTTCTGCAATTTCCATTAAATCAAAAACCTGATTATATATCAGTACCGTACTGTTTTGGGGACCAAATGCTGACATGTTGATCAGTCGTTAGAGATCATGAAGTTGTTTTTAGACAGAGCATGTATCCATCGGAGCATGAGAACAGTATGTGTTTGAAGTCGTCAAGGTCTCTGGGTTTTTTTCATTCGTACCTCCAGTACTATAACCAACTTAAGGGCCCTAAAATATCTATATTGTGCTCATGTCAGACCTATTCTGGGGTACTGTTATGTAGTGTGGATCCCTTATCAAGTTACTCTTGCAAGGCGGTTGGAACACATACACAATAGATTCTTGCGATTAATTGGTTGTCGTTTGGGATTTCCATATAGACGGGGTTCTCTTAATGATATTAAGACACTTCTGGGACTCCATTAGCTAGCATGCAGAAGGAATGTTCTAGATGTCCTGTTCTTGTATAAATTCGTCACAGGAATAATTGACAGCCCATCCATTCTCAGCCGTATTGACTCCAGCTGCTATTTTGTGTGCTAACAAAATGAAGGAGACCTTTTGGTAGGAGATCTTCTAGCAGGAACTATAAATTTTATAGTACTCTGAATAGGGCCTTGGAAATGAAGCTGCCTCTCATTTAGACTTTTGTAGGTAATCTGAATGTATTTAAAGGAAATCTCATAAGTTGTCTGTGTGATGAGGTTCTGCCATTTTTGGCCGTGGCATGTGTTACGTATGTACACACACACGCACATTAAATATCGATTTTATCGTGGATTTATAGTGACTTTGGTTATGTACTGAGAGTCAAGCTTGATTTTATAAGAAGCTGTAGTTATACATTAATAGAATAATACCTTGAGTTAGGAACTATATAAATTATTTTCAAATTATGAATTCTTCATAGATGTATAATATTAATGACCTTTGTGTGTATTTTATACGTTTTTGTATCTTAATTTTATTTATAAAACATGTATACACACGTGGTTGTATTTATATATCACACTTATTGCCAGTCGTATGTATTATGTAGGAACTTTTAGTTTTTAGGCCTATTTGCCAGGCAATATATGGAAATAATTAACTCTTTGATGAAAAGCATATTGAAACTCATAGATAAAAGATCTACAATTTAAAAGCTAGTATGTTTTTCTTTATTTAAAAGTGGCTTTTCGTGTTAAATGTTTACGGTAGTTGAAAATAACCACGGTGGATAGTTTGAAAAAAAAATCTATACAGAAGTAAAGCTTAAATATTAGAACTAGTGGTGTAGAAAAGCATTTTCATCGAATCGCTGAGATAGTAAGTCGTTCGGAACGGAGTAAGAAATCCATAAAAACCATTGTCAACAACATAAATCGTCTCCGACAAAACTTTATCTATTCTGTGCTACTTCTTATATTTTACAAATATTTAAACTATATCAGAAATTTATTTAATAGAAAATTTACATTATAACATTACCTTTGTTATACTCAAGGTCAAAACACATAATTGAAAAGAGTTACTGTGAACCACAATAAAAAAATATTTTCATTTGTGAAAATTACATTCTCTTTTCATTTTCTCTATATAAACTAAGCACAGTGTAGCTATTATAGGAATTGTTGGTTTAATGTGAATGTTAATTTTAGCTCCAATTCACCTTTCTCTTCCTGCAGCGTAAAAGGTCTTGGGTCTGGATTTGTGAATCTGTTGAAACAGTATGAATACCTCTTCACGTAGATTACACTATTAATTTTTATCTTCTTTGCCATCAAAGTTTTTATCTCTTCAGACGATCATGACTGCAGATGGCAACAGTCAACTCTGTGACAGAGTCAGTTCCAGACGCTGCAATAAGAAAAAGGTGAACTGGAGATAAGCTCAAGACTCACATTTACAACGCTTTAAATAGTTTAAGAACAGTCACCGTAGCTATATTTTTGCCACGTTTAACAAATATAATAATCATCCCAATGATAGAATCGCGTTTATTAAAAAGCAGTTTTACAGAAAAAATAATGTCACGTGTACCAATAGTACAAATAAAGATATTGTGATCAATAGCATATTATTTATTTCTAGAAAAATGACGATGTAGTATATCGTTGATGTAAGTAGATATAATGAATAATTTATATAATATTACATTTTTTTCTTTTACAAATCCCTTTAATAACGAATAATAATAACATTACTTTATTGCAGTAAAACCATTAAAACACTTGTATTGCAGATGTCATTTCGTAATATTTATTTTAAAATCCATAAAATAAATCTATCTTAAATTATCATGGGCTCAATCTATTGGACATATTAATGTGTGAACCTAAAAATATATAAAAATGTTTCATGTTTTGGATATCAGAAAAGAAGAAATAGAATAATAATATAATGCTAATTTACATCGCAGCGGCCTATCTAAAACTCATAAGCAATTTAAAATGCCTTTTGACATTATACATTATAAAATAATGGTCCAACAAACCAGGTAAAAATGCTAAATAAGTTCATAAATATTTCAGTTTCATCTTCATGTTATTAGTGTATGAGAATCTATCCAGCAAAGGGAGCGAGAGAGAGAGAGAGAGAGAGAGAGGAGAGAGAGAGAGAGAGAGAGAGAGAGAGAGAGAGAGAGAGAGAGAAGCAGGTATGGAGCATAAACTGTGTTACCACGACAAGAATGTCGTCATCAAACTTTCTAAGTGTCGCCATCAGACACGTTCCTCCAATCTGCGGTCTCCTGAATGGAGTTGTTAATATTATGAACGAGCTGTACTCCCGTATGCGATGTGTGAGAATTCATTTAACAAAGAGATAGAAGCAGGTATTATAGTGTAACTGTGACATAAATGTCATCATTAAACTTGCTAACTGCCACCATTGGACACGTTCCTCCAATCTGCGGTCACCAGAATGGAGTAGTTCATATTATGAACTAACTGTACTCCAGAATTCGATGTGTCAGAATTCATCTAACCAAGATATAAAAGCAGGTATTATAGTGTAACTATGGCATAAATGTCATCATTAAACTTGCTAACTGCCACCATTGGACATGTTCCTCCAATCTACGGTCTTCTGACTGGAGTTGCTAATATTATGAACGAGCTGTACTCCAGTACTCGATGTGTGAGAATTAATGTATACAAGAGAGAGATGCCGGTATGATAGTGTAACTGTGGTATACTCTCTCTCTCTCTCTCTCTCTCTCTCTCTCTCTCTCTCGTCTCTCTCTCTCGTCTCTCTCTCTCTCTCTCTCTGTATCTCTCTCTCTCTCTGTCTCTAGTCTCTCTCTCTGTCTCTCTCTCGTCTCTCTCTCTGTCTCTCTCTCTGTCTCTCTCTTTCTCTCGGTTTTTTCTCACCTTCTCTCTCCGGCGATACTCAAAAATAAATGAAGCCACCACATGTAAGTTAAATAAAACTTTCTCTAGCTCAAAATATATACATATATACATTTACATATATACATATACATATATATACTCATATTTGTATTAAATCATTCTTTAATAAGAAATATTGAAAAATACAGCTTAGGACCATTAAAGTAGTTCACAGATTCTTGGTTGTACAAATTTAATTCATTATTGAATTATTGATTATATTGAAACGTAAATATATTGTATCTCGTACACTCTTTCAATATTATATAGGTTATATTGCATAATTATGCATGTTACTTTTATTGCTGTTAAGGGGAGCACTTCGTAAAAAATCTCAAAAATTACAAATTTTTTTTTTTTTTTTTATTAAAGTTTGGAATTTCCCGATAACAAATGGTGGTATTAAATTTTTTTTTATGATGACTAGAAGTGTCCGAAATATTTTTTTTTAAATAGGCCTGCAGGCAGTTTCGGGCCTGTAGCAGTCACACTTTGAATGGTGCTGTTATAGTACTACTTCGTTGCAGTCATGTTCATGATTTGGGTTGGCAGTGACAGTTTGTTATGTCAACAACTTACACTAACCAACAAAACATCTGTTTTATAACCATTGCTTATAACCTAGGTAGCATACATGTTTTGGTTACTGACATTTCTGTTTTAGAGAGTGAAAATTACGTAAATGATTATGGTTTTTTTGTGAGTTTAGTGGAGAGTTCTGAGTATTTTTTGTTATAAGTGTAGTGAATTTTATAATGCCACGTTCAAAGCCTGCTTTCAAGAAACGCGTTTTCAAAGGAAATCAACATAACCCTCCAACTAGTCCTAGGCCTAGTTTCTCAGGATCAAGTAACAATCGAGGTACCAATACTCCAAATGTGGATAGGCCAAGACCTCAAAGTGCATCTTCTAAGAAGGTCAGTCCTTTTTTGAAACAGTACCAATTGAATGAAAATGGATGAGTCTGGAAAAACTGTATAGTCTTAATATAGGATTGTTTGAATGAGGCTCTTAGTAACGTTTCAGTGTGTAAAAATTGCCATGGCCAAACTTGTTTTACAAAGTATTAAAATCACATTGGTAAGGCCTAGCAATCAACAATATTATAGGTCGCAGCTTGTTCTGATTGTGAAAACTACTATTAACTGTTGACCAAAACCTCTGAATTAGTCAGGCCCTAACACTAATCAGAATGAAAGCAAAGTCTGAGTAGGTCCTAAACAACATTTTATGGAACCTAAATCTTCGTTTGGTTTATGCTTATGCGTTAACATAGGCAAAGGTAGAGTTGGCTGCGGAGAAAATTGTTGCGCCTTTTATGAATCTTACACCTGCCGCTCTTTTGAGATATCATGAACAATGAGCATTACTTGGGTTCAAATTGCTGAGTTAGTGTGTAAGAAAGTCAATGCAAAAGTGTCTGTGCCAAGAAGCTGTATTCGGATAAATGATGGTTGCAGAGGACCTCGCTATAAGCTGCTCGATGGGCTCATGGAGAAGCGGGGGTTGGTCACCTTTCACTAAATGGAGTGGTACTCGAGTGACATCCCTTTATCAAACCGGTTTGTGGTAAGGTTCCTAGACATCGAGCTCTTTTATCTAAATATTTGGCGAGAATGCACCTAATAGGATCTCTAATACAACACGTCATGGTGATGGCCTGTATCCGCAAACTTTGAAGGTTCTAGTGGAGTCCATGGAAGGTTGCTGGAGCAGTCCGCGCCAATTTTTCAGCGCCTCGCAAGGGCACATTTTGTGATGAGGCATCGTTACCTTGTAATAAACCTCTGGTGATGGAGACAGCAAGTGCGTACTCCAGCTGTTATGCGAAGCCAAGCCCTTATGGTTGATACTGCCATAAACAAAAGATAGAATGCATAGGCCATGTCCAGTATAACGGATGGGGATCGAGATTAAAAAAATCTAAAAGCTAAGACTAAAAACACTCCCTGGACGGCTCACGAGCCTTGGGGCGCGGCCAAGAACAGAAGCCTAAACAGGATTCTGCCATTATTCAGGCTCCCCAAAAATACTACGGATTGGCAATTAGCC